>NC_059445.1:87949754-88107254 GCF_905237065.1 Salmo salar
ATGAGACAGGAGTCTGGGAGAGATGGTATTGATGAGACAGGAGTCTGGGAGAGATGGTATTGATGAGACAGGAGTCTGGTAGAGATGGTATTGATATGAGACAGGAGTCTGGGAGAGATGGTATTGATATGAGACAGGAGTCTGGTAGAGATGGTATTGATGAGACAGGAGTCTGGAAGAGATGGTATTGATTAGACAGGAGTCTGGGAGAGATGGTGTTGATATGAGACAGGAGTCTGGGAGAGATGGTATTGATATGAGATAGGAGTCTGGTAGAGATGGTATTGATTAGACAGGAGTCTGGGAGAGATGGTATTGATATGAGACAGGAGTCTGGTAGAGATGGTATTGATGAGAGGAGTCTGGGAGAGATGGTATTGATATGAGACAGGAGTCTTGTAGAGATGGTATTGATGAGAGGAGTCTGGGAGAGATGGTATTGATGAGACAGGAGTCTGGGAGAGATGGTATTGATGAGACAGGAGTCTGGGAGAGATGGTATTGATATGAGACAGGAGTCTGGGAGAGATGGTATTGATATGAGATAGGAGTCTGGGAGAGATGGTATTGATATGAGATAGGAGTCTGGGAGAGATGGTATTGATGAGAGGAGTTTGGGAGAGATGGTATTGATGAGACAGGAGTCTGGGAGAGATGGTATTGATGAGACAGGAGTCTGGGAGAGATGGTATTGATGAGAGGAGTCTGGGAGAGATGGTATTGATGAGAGGAGTCTGGTAGAGATGGTATTGATATGAGACAGGAGTCTGGGAGAGATGGTATTGATGAGACAGGAGTCTGGGAGAGATGGTATTGATGAGCAGGAGTCTGGGAGAGATGGTATTGATGAGACAGGAGTCTGGGAGAGATGGTATTGATATGAGACAGGAGTCTGGGAGAGATGGTATTGATGAGACAGGAGTCTGGGAGAGATGGTATTGATGAGACAGGAGTCTGGGAGAGATGGTATTGATGAGACAGGAGTCTGGGAGAGATGGTATTGATGAGACAGGAGTCTGGTAGAGATGGTATTGATATGAGACAGGAGTCTGGGAGAGATGGTATTGATATGAGACAGGAGTCTGGTAGAGATGGTATTGATGAGACAGGAGTCTGGTAGAGATGGTATTGATTAGACAGGAGTCTGGGAGAGATGGTGTTGATATGAGACAGGAGTCTGGGAGAGATGGTATTGATATGAGATAGGAGTCTGGTAGAGATGGTATTGATTAGACAGGAGTCTGGGAGAGATGGTATTGATATGAGACAGGAGTCTGGTAGAGATGGTATTGATGAGACAGGAGTCTGGGAGAGATGGTATTGATATGAGACAGGAGTCTGGTAGAGATGGTATTGATGAGACAGGAGTCTGGGAGAGATGGTATTGATGAGACAGGAGTCTGGTAGAGATGGTATTGATGAGACAGGAGTCTGGGAGAGATGGTATTGATATGAGACAGGAGTCTGGGAGAGATGGTATTGATGAGACAGGAGTCTGGTAGAGATGGTATTGATGAGACAGGAGTCTGGGAGAGATGGTATTGATATGAGACAGGAGTTTTGGAGAGATGGTATTGATGAGAGGAGTTTGGGAGAGATGGTATTGATGAGACAGGAGTCTGGGAGAGATGGTATTGATGAGACAGGAGTCTGGGAGAGAAGGTATTGATGAGAGGAGTCTGGGAGAGATGGTATTGATGAGACAGGAGTCTGGTAGAGATGGTATTGATATGAGACAGGAGTCTGGTAGAGATGGTATTGAATGAGACAGGAGTCTGGGAGAGATGGTATTGATGAGACAGGAGTCTGGGAGAGATGGTATTGATGAGACAGGAGTCTGGGAGAGATGGTATTGATGAGACAGGAGTCTGGGAGAGATGGTATTGATATGAGACAGGAGTCTGGGAGAGATGGTATTGATATGAGACAGGAGTCTGGGAGAGATGGTATTGATGAGACAGGAGTCTGGGAGAGATGGTATTGATATGAGACAGGAGTCTGGGAGAGATGGTATTGATATGAGACAGGAGTCTGGTAGAGATGGTATTGATGAGACAGGAGTCTGGGAGAGATGGTATTGATGAGACAGGAGTCTGGTAGAGATGGTATTGATATGAGACAGGAGTCTGGGAGAGATGGTATTGATATGAGACAGGAGTCTGGTAGAGATGGTATTGATGAGACAGGAGTCTGGGAGAGATGGTATTGATGAGACAGGAGTCTGGGAGAGATGGTATTGATGAGACAGGAGTCTGGGAGAGATGGTATTGATGAGACAGGAGTCTGGGAGAGATGGTATTGATGTGAGACAGGAGTCTGGGAGAGATGGTATTGATGAGACAGGAGTCTGGGAGAGATGGTATTGATATGAGACAGGAGTCTGGTAGAGATGGTATTGATGAGAGGAGTCTGGGAGAGATGGTATTGATGAGACAGGAGTCTGGGAGAGATGGTATTGATGAGACAGGAGTCTGGGAGAGATGGTATTGATATGAGACAGGAGTCTGGGAGAGATGGTATTGATATGAGACAGGAGTCTGGGAGAGATGGTATTGATATGAGACAGGAGTCTGGGAGAGATGGTATTGATGAGAGGAGTCTGGGAGAGATGGTATTGATGAGACAGGAGTCTGGGAGAGATGGTATTGATGAGACAGGAGTCTGGGAGAGATGGTATTGATGAGAGGAGTCTGGGAGAGATGGTATTGATGAGAGGAGTCTGGTAGAGATGGTATTGATTAGACAGGAGTCTGGGAGAGATGGTATTGATGAGACAGGAGTCTGGGAGAGATGGTATTGATGAGACAGGAGTCTGGGAGAGATGGTATTGATATGAGACAGGAGTCTGGGAGAGATGGTATTGATGAGAGGAGTCTGGGAGAGATGGTATTGATGAGACAGGAGTCTGGGAGAGATGGTATTGATGAGACAGGAGTCTGGGAGAGATGGTATTGATGAGACAGGAGTCTGGGAGAGATGGTATTGATGAGACAGGAGTCTGGGAGAGATGGTATTGATATGAGACAGGAGTCTGGTAGAGATGGTATTGATGAGACAGGAGTCTGGTAGAGATGGTATTGATTAGACAGGAGTCTGGGAGAGATGGTGTTGATATGAGACAGGAGTCTGGGAGAGATGGTATTGATATGAGACAGGAGTCTGGTAGAGATGGTATTGATGAGACAGGAGTCTGGGAGAGATGGTATTGATATGAGACAGGAGTCTGGGAGAGATGGTATTGATGAGACAGGAGTCTGGGAGAGATGGTATTGATATGAGACAGGAGTCTGGTAGAGATGGTATTGATTAGACAGGAGTCTGGGAGAGATGGTATTGATGAGACAGGAGTCTGGTAGAGATGGTATTGATGAGACAGGAGTCTGGGAGAGATGGTATTGATATGAGACAGGAGTCTGGGAGAGATGGTATTGATGAGACAGGAGTCTGGTAGAGATGGTATTGATGAGACAGGAGTCTGGGAGAGATGGTATTGATATGAGACAGGAGTTTGGGAGAGATGGTATTGATGAGAGGAGTTTGGGAGAGATGGTATTGATGAGACAGGAGTCTGGTAGAGATGGTATTGATGAGACAGGAGTCTGGGAGAGATGGTATTGATGAGAGGAGTCTGGGAGAGATGGTATTGATTAGACAGGAGTCTGGTAGAGATGGTATTGATGAGACAGGAGTCTGGGAGAGATGGTATTGATATGAGACAGGAGTCTGGGAGAGATGGTATTGATGAGAGGAGTCTGGTAGAGATGGTATTGATATGAGACAGGAGTCTGGGAGAGATGGTATTGATTAGACAGGAGTCTGGTAGAGATGGTATTGATGAGACAGGAGTCTGGGAGAGATGGTATTGATGAGACAGGAGTCTGGGAGAGATGGTATTGATATGAGACAGGAGTCTGGGAGAGATGGTATTGATATGAGACAGGAGTCTGGTAGAGATGGTATTGATATGAGATAGGAGTCTGGGAGAGATGGTATTGATGAGACAGGAGTCTGGTAGAGATGGTATTGATATGAGACAGGAGTCTGGGAGAGATGGTATTGATATGAGACAGGAGTCTGGGAGAGATGGTATTGATGAGACAGGAGTCTGGGAGAGATGGTATTGATGAGACAGGAGTCTGGGAGAGATGGTATTGATGAGACAGGAGTCTGGGAGAGATGGTATTGATATGAGACAGGAGTCTGGGAGAGATGGTATTGATATGAGACAGGAGTCTGGGAGAGATGGTATTGATATGAGACAGGAGTCTGGGGGAGATGGTATTGATATGAGACAGGAGTCTGGTAGAGATGGTATTGATGAGACAGGTGTCTGGGAGAGATGGTATTGATATGAGACAGGAGTCTGGTAGAGATGGTATTGATATGAGACAGGAGTCTGGGAGAGATGGTATTGATATGAGACAGGAGTCTGGTAGAGATGGTATTGATGAGACAGGAGTCTGGGAGAGATGGTATTGATGAGACAGGAGTCTGGGAGAGATGGTATTGATGAGAGAGGAGTCTGGGAGAGATGGTATTGATGAGACAGGAGTCTGGGAGAGATGGTATTGATGTGAGACAGGAGTCTGGGAGAGATGGTATTGATGAGAGGAGTCTGGTAGAGATGGTATTGATATGAGACAGGAGTCTGGTAGAGATGGTATTGATGAGACAGGAGTCTGGGAGAGATGGTATTGATATGAGACAGGAGTCTGGTAGAGATGGTATTGATGAGACAGGAGTCTGGGAGAGATGGTATTGATATGAGACAGGAGTCTGGGAGAGATGGTATTGATATGAGACAGGAGTCTGGGAGAGATGGTATTGATATGAGACAGGAGTCTGGGAGAGATGGTATTGATGAGAGGAGTCTGGGAGAGATGGTATTGATGAGACAGGAGTCTGGGAGAGATGGTATTGATGAGACAGGAGTCTGGGAGAGATGGTATTGATGAGAGGAGTCTGGGAGAGATGGTATTGATGAGAGGAGTCTGGTAGAGATGGTATTGATATGAGACAGGAGTCTGGGAGAGATGGTATTGATGAGACAGGAGTCTGGGAGAGATGGTATTGATGAGACAGGAGTCTGGGAGAGATGGTATTGATGTGAGACAGGAGTCTGGGAGAGATGGTATTGATGAGACAGGAGTCTGGGAGAGATGGTATTGATATGAGACAGGAGTCTGGTAGAGATGGTATTGATGAGAGGAGTCTGGGAGAGATGGTATTGATGAGACAGGAGTCTGGGAGAGATGGTATTGATGAGACAGGAGTCTGGGAGAGATGGTATTGATATGAGACAGGAGTCTGGGAGAGATGGTATTGATGAGATAGGAGTCTGGGAGAGATGGTATTGATATGAGATAGGAGTCTGGGAGAGATGGTATTGATGAGAGGAGTCTGGGAGAGATGGTATTGATGAGACAGGAGTCTGGGAGAGATGGTATTGATGAGACAGGAGTCTGGGAGAGATGGTATTGATGAGACAGGTGTCTGGGAGAGATGGTATTGATGAGAGGAGTCTGGGAGAGATGGTATTGATATGAGACAGGAGTCTGGGAGAGATGGTATTGATGAGACAGGAGTCTGGGAGAGATGGTATTGATGAGACAGGAGTCTGGGAGAGATGGTATTGATATGAGACAGGAGTCTGGGAGAGATGGTATTGATGAGACAGGAGTCTGGGAGAGATGGTATTGATGAGACAGGAGTCTGGGAGAGATGGTATTGATGAGACAGGAGTCTGGGAGAGATGGTATTGAATGAGACAGGAGTCTGGGAGAGATGGTATTGATATGAGACAGGAGTCTGGGAGAGATGGTATTGATATGAGACAGGAGTCTGGTAGAGATGGTATTGATGAGACAGGAGTCTGGTAGAGATGGTATTGATGAGACAGGAGTCTGGGAGAGATGGTGTTGATATGAGACAGGAGTCTGGGAGAGATGGTATTGTATGAGACAGGAGTCTGGGTAGAGATGGTATTGATTAGACAGGAGTCTGGGAGAGATGGTATTGATATGAGACAGGAGTCTGGGTAGAGATGGTATTGATGAGACAGGAGTCTGGGAGAGATGGTATTGATATGAGACAGGAGTCTGGTAGAGATGGTATTGATGAGACAGGAGTCTGGGAGAGATGGTATTGATGAGACAGGAGTCTGGTAGAGATGGTATTGATGAGACAGGAGTCTGGGAGAGATGGTATTGATGAGACAGGAGTCTGGGAGAGATGGTATTGATGAGACAGTAGTCTGGTAGAGATGGTATTGATGAGACAGGAGTCTGGGAGAGATGGTATTGATATGAGACAGGAGTCTGGGAGAGATGGTATTGATGAGCAGGAGTCTGGGAGAGATGGTATTGATGAGACAGGAGTCTGGGAGAGATGGTATTGATGAGACAGGAGTCTGGGAGAGATGGTATTGATGAGACAGGAGTCTGGGAGAGATGGTATTGATGAGACAGGAGTCTGGGAGAGATGGTATTGATATGAGACAGGAGTCTGGTAGAGATGGTATTGATATGAGACAGGAGTCTGGGAGAGATGGTATTGATGAGACAGGAGTCTGGGAGAGATGGAATTGATGAGACAGGAGTCTGGGAGAGATGGTATTGATATGAGACAGGAGTCTGGTAGAGATGGTATTGATGAGACAGGTGTCTGGGAGAGATGGTATTGATGAGACAGGAGTCTGGGAGAGATGGTATTGATATGAGACAGGAGTCTGGGAGAGATGGTATTGATATGAGACAGGAGTCTGGTAGAGATGGTATTGATATGAGACAGGAGTCTGGGAGAGATGGTATTGATGAGACAGGAGTCTGGGAGAGATGGTATTGATATGAGACAGGAGTCTGGGAGAGATGGTATTGATATGAGACAGGAGTCTGGGAGAGATGGTATTGATGAGACAGGAGTCTGGGAGAGATGGTATTGATGAGACAGGAGTCTGGGAGAGATGGTATTGATATGAGACAGGAGTCTGGGAGAGATGGTATTGATGAGACAGGAGTCTGGGAGAGATGGTATTGATATGAGACAGGAGTCTGGGAGAGATGGTATTGATATGAGACAGGAGTCTGGGAGAGATGGTATTGATATGAGACAGGAGTCTGGTAGAGATGGTATTGATGAGACAGGAGTCTGGGAGAGATGGTATTGATATGAGACAGGAGTCTGGTAGAGATGGTATTGATATGAGACAGGAGTCTGGGAGAGATGGTATTGATGAGACAGGAGTCTGGGAGAGATGGTATTGATATGAGACAGGAGTCTGGGAGAGATGGTATTGATGAGACAGGAGTCTGGGAGAGATGGTATTGATGAGAGAGGAGTCTGGGAGAGATGGTATTGATGAGACAGGAGTCTGGGAGAGATGGTATTGATGTGAGACAGGAGTCTGGGAGAGATGGTATTGATGAGAGGAGTCTGGGAGAGATGGTATTGATATGAGACAGGAGTCTTGTAGAGATGGTATTGATGAGAGGAGTCTGGGAGAGATGGTATTGATGAGACAGGAGTCTGGGAGAGATGGTATTGATGAGACAGGAGTCTGGGAGAGATGGTATTGATATGAGACAGGAGTCTGGGAGAGATGGTATTGATGAGACAGGAGTCTGGTAGAGATGGTATTGATATGAGACAGGAGTCTGGGAGAGATGGTATTGATGAGAGGAGTCTGGGAGAGATGGTATTGATGAGACAGGAGTCTGGGAGAGATGGTATTGATGAGACAGGAGTCTGGGAGAGATGGTATTGATGAGACAGGAGTCTGGGAGAGATGGTATTGATGAGAGGAGTCTGGTAGAGATGGTATTGATATGAGACAGGAGTCTGGGAGAGATGGTATTGATTAGATAGGAGTCTGGTAGAGATGGTATTGATGAGAGGAGTTTGGGAGAGATGGTATTGATATGAGACAGGAGTCTGGTAGAGATGGTATTGAATGAGACAGGAGTCTGGGAGAGATGGTATTGATGAGAGGAGTCTGGGAGAGATGGTATTGATGAGACAGGAGTCTGGGAGAGATGGTATTGATGAGACAGGAGTCTGGTAGAGATGGTATTGATGAGACAGGAGTCTGGGAGAGATGGTATTGATATGAGACAGGAGTCTGGGAGAGATGGTATTGATATGAGACAGGAGTCTGGGAGAGATGGTATTGATGAGACAGGAGTCTGGGAGAGATGGTATTGATGAGACAGGAGTCTGGGAGAGATGGTATTGATATGAGACAGGAGTCTGGGAGAGATGGTATTGATGAGACAGGAGTCTGGGAGAGATGGTATTGATATGAGACAGGAGTCTGGGAGAGATGGTATTGTATTAGACAGGAGTCTGGGAGAGATGGTATTGATGAGACAGGAGTCTGGTAGAGATGGTATTGATGAGACAGGAGTCTGGGAGAGATGGTATTGATATGAGACAGGAGTCTGGGAGAGATGGTATTGATGAGACAGGAGTCTGGTAGAGATGGTATTGATGAGACAGGAGTCTGGGAGAGATGGTATTGATATGAGACAGGAGTCTGGGAGAGATGGTATTGATGAGACAGGAGTCTGGGAGAGATGGTATTGATGAGACAGGAGTCTGGGAGAGATGGTATTGATGAGACAGGAGTCTGGGAGAGATGGTATTGATGAGACAGGAGTCTGGGAGAGATGGTATTGATGAGACAGGAGTCTGGTAGAGATGGTATTGATATGAGACAGGAGTCTGGGAGAGATGGTATTGATATGAGACAGGAGTCTGGGAGAGATGGTATTGATGAGACAGGAGTCTGGGAGAGATGGAATTGATTAGACAGGAGTCTGGGAGAGATGGTATTGATATGAGACAGGAGTCTGGGAGAGATGGTATTGATGAGACAGGAGTCTGGTAGAGATGGTATTGATGAGACAGGAGTCTGGGAGAGATGGTATTGATATGAGACAGGAGTCTGGGAGAGATGGTATTGATATGAGACAGGAGTCTGGGAGAGATGGTATTGATGAGACAGGAGTCTGGGAGAGATGGTATTGATGAGAGGAGTCTGGGAGAGATGGTATTGATGAGACAGGAGTCTGGGAGAGATGGTATTGATGAGACAGGAGTCTGGGAGAGATGGTATTGATATGAGACAGGAGTCTGGTAGAGATGGTATTGATGAGACAGGTGTCTGGGAGAGATGGTATTGATGAGAGGAGTCTGGGAGAGATGGTATTGATATGAGACAGGAGTCTGGGAGAGATGGTATTGATGAGACAGGAGTCTGGGAGAGATGGTATTGATGAGACAGGAGTCTGGGAGAGATGGTATTGATGAGACAGGAGTCTGGGAGAGATGGTATTGATATGAGACAGGAGTCTGGGAGAGATGGTATTGATATGAGACAGGAGTCTGGGAGAGATGGTATTGATATGAGACAGGAGTCTGGGAGAGATGGTATTGATGAGACAGGAGTCTGGTAGAGATGGTATTGATATGAGACAGGAGTCTGGTAGAGATGGTATTGATGAGACAGGAGTCTGGGAGAGATGGTATTGATATGAGACAGGAGTCTGGGAGAGATGGTATTGATATGAGACAGGAGTCTGGGAGAGATGGTATTGATGAGACAGGAGTCTGGGAGAGATGGTATTGAATGAGACAGGAGTCTGGGAGAGATGGTATTGATATGAGACAGGAGTCTGGGAGAGATGGTATTGATGAGACAGGAGTCTGGGAGAGATGGTATTGATGAGACAGGAGTCTGGGAGAGATGGTATTGATATGAGACAGGAGTCTGGGAGAGATGGTATTGAATGAGACAGGAGTCTGGGAGAGATGGTATTGATATGAGACAGGAGTCTGGTAGAGATGGTATTGATGAGACAGGAGTCTGGGAGAGATGGTATTGATGAGACAGGAGTCTGGGAGAGATGGTATTGATGAGACAGGAGTCTGGGAGAGATGGTATTGATGAGACAGGAGTCTGGGAGAGATGGTATTGATATGAGACAGGAGTCTGGGAGAGATGGTATTGATGAGACAGGAGTCTGGGAGAGATGGTATTGATATGAGACAGGAGTCTGGTAGAGATGGTATTGATGAGAGGAGTCTGGGAGAGATGGTATTGATGAGACAGGAGTCTGGGAGAGATGGTATTGATGAGACAGGAGTCTGGGAGAGATGGTATTGATATGAGACAGGAGTCTGGGAGAGATGGTATTGATATGAGATAGGAGTCTGGGAGAGATGGTATTGATATGAGATAGGAGTCTGGGAGAGATGGTATTGATGAGACAGGAGTCTGGGAGAGATGGTATTGTATGAGACAGGAGTCTGGGAGAGATGGTATTGATGAGACAGGAGTCTGGGAGAGATGGTATTGATGAGCAGGAGTCTGGGAGAGATGGTATTGATGAGACAGGAGTCTGGTAGAGATGGTATTGATATGAGACAGGAGTCTGGGAGAGATGGTATTGATGAGACAGGAGTCTGGGAGAGATGGTATTGATGAGACAGGAGTCTGGGAGAGATGGTATTGATGAGACAGGAGTCTGGGAGAGATGGTATTGATATGAGACAGGAGTCTGGGAGAGATGGTATTGATGAGACAGGAGTCTGGGAGAGATGGTATTGATGAGACAGGAGTCTGGGAGAGATGGTATTGATGAGACAGGAGTCTGGGAGAGATGGTATTGATGAGACAGGAGTCTGGGTAGAGATGGTATTGATATGAGACAGGAGTCTGGGAGAGATGGTATTGATATGAGACAGGAGTCTGGTAGAGATGGTATTGATGAGACAGGAGTCTGGGAGAGATGGTATTGATGAGACAGGAGTCTGGGAGAGATGGTATTGATATGAGACAGGAGTCTGGGAGAGATGGTATTGAATGAGACAGGAGTCTGGGAGAGATGGTATTGATGAGACAGGAGTCTGGGAGAGATGGTATTGATATGAGACAGGAGTCTGGGAGAGATGGTATTGATGAGACAGGAGTCTGGGAGAGATGGTATTGAATGAGACAGGAGTCTGGTAGAGATGGTATTGATGAGACAGGAGTCTGGGAGAGATGGTATTGATGAGACAGGAGTCTGGTAGAGATGGTATTGATGAGACAGGAGTCTGGGAGAGATGGTATTGATATGAGACAGGAGTCTGGGAGAGATGGTATTGATGAGACAGGAGTCTGGGAGAGATGGTATTGATGAGACAGGAGTCTGGGAGAGATGGTATTGATATGAGACAGGAGTCTTGGAGAGATGGTATTGATGAGACAGGAGTCTGGGAGAGATGGTATTGATGAGACAGGAGTCTGGGAGAGATGGTATTGATGAGACAGGAGTCTGGGAGAGATGGTATTGATAGAGAGGAGTCTGGGAGAGATGGTATTGATGAGACAGGAGTCTGGTAGAGATGGTATTGATATGAGACAGGAGTCTGGTAGAGATGGTATTGATATGAGACAGGAGTCTGGGAGAGATGGTATTGATGAGACAGGAGTCTGGGAGAGATGGTATTGATGAGACAGGAGTCTGGGAGAGATGGTATTGATATGAGACAGGAGTCTGGGAGAGATGGTATTGATGAGACAGGAGTCTGGTAGAGATGGTATTGATTAGACAGGAGTCTGGGAGAGATGGTATTGATATGAGACAGGAGTCTGGGAGAGATGGTATTGATATGAGACAAGAGTCTGGTAGAGATGGTATTGATATGAGACAGGAGTCTGGGAGAGATGGTATTGATGAGAGGAGTCTGGGAGAGATGGTATTGATGAGACAGGAGTCTGGGAGAGATGGTATTGATGAGACAGGAGTCTGGGAGAGATGGTATTGATATGAGACAGGAGTCTGGGTGAGATGGTATTGATGAGACAGGAGTCTGGTAGAGATGGTATTGATGAGACAGGAGTCTGGGAGAGATGGTATTGATATGAGACAGGAGTCTGGGAGAGATGGTATTGATGAGACAGGAGTCTGGGAGAGATGGTATTGATGAGACAGGAGTCTGGGAGAGATGGTATTGATGAGACAGGAGTCTGGGAGAGATGGTATTGATATGAGACAGGAGTCTGGGAGAGATGGTATTGATATGAGACAGGAGTCTGGGAGAGATGGTATTGATATGAGACAGGAGTCTGGGATAGATGGTATTGATGAGAGGAGTCTGGTAGAGATGGTATTGATATGAGACAGGAGTCTGGTAGAGATGGTATTGATATGAGACAGGAGTCTGGGAGAGATGGTATTGATATGAGACAGGAGTCTGGGAGAGATGGTATTGATATGAGACAGGAGTCTGGGAGAGATGGTATTGATGAGACAGGAGTCTGGGAGAGATGGTATTGATATGAGACAGGAGTCTGGGAGAGATGGTATTGATATGAGACAGGAGTCTGGGAGAGATGGTATTGATGAGACAGGAGTCTGGGAGAGATGGTATTGATGAGACAGGAGTCTGGGAGAGATGGTATTGATATGAGACAGGAGTCTGGTAGAGATGGTATTGATATGAGACAGGAGTCTGGGAGAGATGGTATTGATATGAGACAGGAGTCTGGTAGAGATGGTATTGATGAGACAGGAGTCTGGGAGAGATGGTATTGATGAGACAGGAGTCTGGGAGAGATGGTATTGATGAGAGAGGAGTCTGGGAGAGATGGTATTGATGAGACAGGAGTCTGGGAGAGATGGTATTGATGTGAGACAGGAGTCTGGGAGAGATGGTATTGATGAGAGGAGTCTGGGAGAGATGGTATTGATATGAGACAGGAGTCTTGTAGAGATGGTATTGATGAGAGGAGTCTGGGAGAGATGGTATTGATGAGACAGGAGTCTGGGAGAGATGGTATTGATGAGACAGGAGTCTGGGAGAGATGGTATTGATATGAGACAGGAGTCTGGGAGAGATGGTATTGATATGAGACAGGAGTCTGGGAGAGATGGTATTGATATGAGATAGGAGTCTGGGAGAGATGGTATTGATGAGAAGGAGTCTGGTAGAGATGGTATTGATGAGACAGGAGTCTGGGAGAGATGGTATTGATGAGACAGGAGTCTGGGAGAGATGGTATTGATGAGAGGAGTCTGGGAGAGATGGTATTGATGAGCAGGAGTCTGGTAGAGATGGTATTGATATGAGACAGGAGTCTGGGAGAGATGGTATTGAATGAGACAGGAGTCTGGGAGAGATGGTATTGATGAGACAGGAGTCTGGGAGAGATGGTATTGATGAGACAGGAGTCTGGGAGAGATGGTATTGATATGAGACAGGAGTCTGGGAGAGATGGTATTGATGAGACAGGAGTCTGGGAGAGATGGTATTGATGAGACAGGAGTCTGGGAGAGATGGTATTGATGAGACAGGAGTCTGGGAGAGATGGTATTGATGAGACAGGAGTCTGGTAGAGATGGTATTGATATGAGACAGGAGTCTGGGAGAGATGGTATTGATATGAGACAGGAGTCTGGTAGAGATGGTATTGATGAGACAGGAGTCTGGTAGAGATGGTATTGATGAGACAGGAGTCTGGGAGAGATGGTGTTGATATGAGACAGGAGTCTGGGAGAGATGGTATTGATATGAGACAGGAGTCTGGTAGAGATGGTATTGATGAGACAGGAGTCTGGGAGAGATGGTGTTGATATGAGACAGGAGTCTGGGAGAGATGGTATTGATGAGACAGGAGTCTGGGAGAGATGGTATTGATATGAGACAGGAGTCTGGGTAGAGATGGTATTGATTAGACAGGAGTCTGGGAGAGATGGTATTGATGAGACAGGAGTCTGGTAGAGATGGTATTGATGAGACAGGAGTCTGGGAGAGATGGTATTGATATGAGACAGGAGTCTGGGAGAGATGGTATTGATGAGACAGTAGTCTGGTAGAGATGGTATTGATGAGACAGGAGTCTGGGAGAGATGGTATTGATATGAGACAGGAGTTTGGGAGAGATGGTATTGATGAGAGGAGTTTGGGAGAGATGGTATTGATGAGACAGGAGTCTGGGAGAGATGGTATTGATGAGACAGGAGTCTGGGAGAGAAGGTATTGATGAGAGGAGTCTGGGAGAGATGGTATTGATGAGACAGGAGTCTGGTAGAGATGGTATTGATATGAGACAGGAGTCTGGTAGAGATGGTATTGATATGAGACAGGAGTCTGGGAGAGATGGTATTGATGAGACAGGAGTCTGGGAGAGATGGAATTGATTAGACAGGAGTCTGGGAGAGATGGTATTGATATGAGACAGGAGTCTGGGAGAGATGGTATTGATGAGACAGGAGTCTGGTAGAGATGGTATTGATTAGACAGGAGTCTGGGAGAGATGGTATTGATATGAGACAGGAGTCTGGGAGAGATGGTATTGATATGAGACAAGAGTCTGGGAGAGATGGTATTGATATGAGACAGGAGTCTGGGAGAGATGGTATTGATGAGAGGAGTCTGGGAGAGATGGTATTGATGAGACAGGAGTCTGGGAGAGATGGTATTGATGAGACAGGAGTCTGGGAGAGATGGTATTGATATGAGACAGGAGTCTGGTAGAGATGGTATTGATGAGACAGGAGTCTGGTAGAGATGGTATTGATTAGACAGGAGTCTGGGAGAGATGGTATTGATATGAGACAGGAGTCTGGGAGAGATGGTATTGATGAGACAGGAGTCTGGGAGAGATGGTATTGATGAGACAGGAGTCTGGGAGAGATGGTATTGATGAGACAGGAGTCTGGGAGAGATGGTATTGATATGAGACAGGAGTCTGGGAGAGATGGTATTGATATGAGACAGGAGTCTGGGAGAGATGGTATTGATATGAGAAGGGAGTCTGGGAGAGATGGTATTGATGAGAGGAGTCTGGTAGAGATGGTATTGATATGAGACAGGAGTCTGGTAGAGATGGTATTGATATGAGACAGGAGTCTGGGAGAGATGGTATTGATATGAGACAGGAGTCTGGGAGAGATGGTATTGATATGAGACAGGAGTCTGGGAGAGATGGTATTGATGAGACAGGAGTCTGGGAGAGATGGTATTGATATGAGACAGGAGTCTGGGAGAGATGGTATTGATATGAGACAGGAGTCTGGGAGAGATGGTATTGATGAGACAGGAGTCTGGGAGAGATGGTATTGATGAGACAGGAGTCTGGGAGAGATGGTATTGATATGAGACAGGAGTCTGGTAGAGATGGTATTGATATGAGACAGGAGTCTGGTAGAGATGGTATTGATTGAGACAGGAGTCTGGGAGAGATGGTATTGATGAGACAGGAGTCTGGGAGAGATGGTATTGATGAGACAGGAGTCTGGGAGAGATGGTATTGATGAGACAGGAGTCTGGGAGAGATGGTATTGATGAGACAGGAGTCTGGTAGAGATGGTATTGATGAGACAGGAGTCTGGGAGAGATGGTATTGATATGAGACAGGAGTCTGGTAGAGATGGTATTGATGAGACAGGAGTCTGGGAGAGATGGTATTGATATGAGACAGGAGTCTGGGAGAGATGGTATTGATGAGAGGAGTCTGGGAGAGATGGTATTGATGAGACAGGAGTCTGGTAGAGATGGTATTGATGGACAGGAGTCTGGGAGAGATGGTATTGATATGAGACAGGAGTCTGGGAGAGATGGTATTGATGAGACAGGAGTCTGGGAGAGATGGTATTGATATGAGACAGGAGTCTGGGAGAGATGGTATTGATATGAGACAGGAGTCTGGTAGAGATGGTATTGATGAGACAGGAGTCTGGGAGAGATGGTATTGATATGAGACAGGAGTCTGGGAGAGATGGTATTGATGAGACAGGAGTCTGGGAGAGATGGTATTGATGAGACAGGAGTCTGGGAGAGATGGTATTGTATGAGAGAGGAGTCTGGGAGAGATGGTATTGATGAGACAGGAGTCTGGGAGAGATGGTATTGATGTGAGACAGGAGTCTGGGAGAGATGGTATTGATGAGAAGGAGTCTGGGAGAGATGGTATTGATATGAGACAGGAGTCTTGTAGAGATGGTATTGATGAGACAGGAGTCTGGGAGAGATGGTATTGATGAGACAGGAGTCTGGGAGAGATGGTATTGATGAGACAGGAGTCTGGGAGAGATGGTATTGATATGAGACAGGAGTCTGGGAGAGATGGTATTGATATGAGATAGGAGTCTGGGAGAGATGGTATTGATATGAGACAGGAGTCTGGGAGAGATGGTATTGATGAGAGGAGTCTGGGAGAGATGGTATTGATGAGACAGGAGTCTGGGAGAGATGGTATTGATGAGACAGGAGTCTGGGAGAGATGGTATTGATGAGAGGAGTCTGGGAGAGATGGTATTGATGAGAGGAGTCTGGTAGAGATGGTATTGATATGAGACAGGAGTCTGGGAGAGATGGTATTGATGAGACAGGAGTCTGGGAGAGATGGTATTGATGACAGGAGTCTGGGAGAGATGGTATTGATGAGACAGGAGTCTGGGAGAGATGGTATTGATATGAGACAGGAGTCTGGGAGAGATGGTATTGATGAGAGGAGTTTGGGAGAGATGGTATTGATGAGACAGGAGTCTGGGAGAGATGGTATTGATGAGACAGGAGTCTGGGAGAGATGGTATTGATGAGACAGGAGTCTGGTAGAGATGGTATTGATATGAGACAGGAGTCTGGGAGAGATGGTATTGATATGAGACAGGAGTCTGGTAGAGATGGTATTGATGAGACAGGAATCTGGTAGAGATGGTATTGATTAGACAGGAGTCTGGGAGAGATGGTATTGATATGAGACAGGAGTCTGGTAGAGATGGTATTGATGAGACAGGAGTCTGGTAGAGATGGTATTGATATGAGACAGGAGTCTGGGAGAGATGGTATTGATATGAGACAGGAGTCTGGTAGAGATGGTATTGATGAGACAGGAGTCTGGTAGAGATGGTATTGATTAGACAGGAGTCTGGGAGAGATGGTGTTGATATGAGACAGGAGTCTGGGAGAGATGGTATTGATATGAGATAGGAGTCTGGTAGAGATGGTATTGATTAGACAGGAGTCTGGGAGAGATGGTATTGATATGAGACAGGAGTCTCGTAGAGATGGTATTGATGAGACAGGAGTCTGGGAGAGATGGTATTGATATGAGACAGGAGTCTGGTAGAGATGGTATTGATTAGACAGGAGTCTGGGAGAGATGGTATTGATGAGACAGGAGTCTGGTAGAGATGGTATTGATGAGACAGGAGTCTGGGAGAGATGGTATTGATATGAGACAGGAGTCTGGGAGAGATGGTATTGATGAGACAGTAGTCTGGTAGAGATGGTATTGATGAGACAGGAGTCTGGGAGAGATGGTATTGATATGAGACAGGAGTTTTGGAGAGATGGTATTGATGAGAGGAGTCTGGGAGAGATGGTATTGATGAGACAGGAGTCTGGGAGAGATGGTATTGATGAGACAGGAGTCTGGGAGAGATGGTATTGATGAGAGGAGTCTGGGAGAGATGGTATTGATGAGACAGGAGTCTGGTAGAGATGGTATTGATATGAGACAGGAGTCTGGTAGAGATGGTATTGATATGAGACAGGAGTCTGGGAGAGATGGTATTGATGAGACAGGAGTCTGGGAGAGATGGAATTGATTAGACAGGAGTCTGGGAGAGATGGTATTGATATGAGACAGGAGTCTGGGAGAGATGGTATTGATGAGACAGGAGTCTGGTAGAGATGGTATTGATTAGACAGGAGTCTGGGAGAGATGGTATTGATATGAGACAGGAGTCTGGGAGAGATGGTATTGATATGAGACAAGAGTCTGGCAGAGATGGTATTGATATGAGACAGGAGTCTGGGAGAGATGGTATTGATGAGAGGAGTTTGGGAGAGATGGTATTGATGAGACAGGAGTCTGGGAGAGATGGTATTGATGAGACAGGAGTCTGGGAGAGATGGTATTGATATGAGACAGGAGTCTGGTTGAGATGGTATTGATGAGACAGGAATCTGGTAGAGATGGTATTGATTAGACAGGAGTCTGGGAGAGATGGTATTGATATGAGACAGGAGTCTGGTAGAGATGGTATTGATGAGACAGGAGTCTGGGAGAGATGGTATTGATGAGACAGGAGTCTGGGAGAGATGGTATTGATGAGACAGGAGTCTGGGAGAGATGGTATTGATATGAGACAGGAGTCTGGGAGAGATGGTATTGATATGAGACAGGAGTCTGGGAGAGATGGTATTGATATGAGACAGGAGTCTGGGATAGATGGTATTGATGAGAGGAGTCTGGTAGAGATGGTATTGATATGAGACAGGAGTCTGGTAGAGATGGTATTGATATGAGACAGGAGTCTGGGAGAGATGGTATTGATATGAGACAGGAGTCTGGGAGAGATGGTATTGATATGAGACAGGAGTCTGGGAGAGATGGTATTGATGAGACAGGAGTCTGGGAGAGATGGTATTGATATGAGACAGGAGTCTGGGAGAGATGGTATTGATATGAGACAGGAGTCTGGGAGAGATGGTATTGATGAGACAGGAGTCTGGGAGAGATGGTATTGATGAGACAGGAGTCTGGGAGAGATGGTATTGATATGAGACAGGAGTCTGGTAGAGATGGTATTGATATGAGACAGGAGTCTGGTAGAGATGGTATTGATTAGACAGGAGTCTGGGAGAGATGGTATTGATGAGACAGGAGTCTGGGAGAGATGGTATTGATGAGACAGGAGTCTGGGAGAGATGGTATTGATGAGACAGGAGTCTGGGAGAGATGGTATTGATGAGACAGGAGTCTGGGAGAGATGGTATTGATGAGACAGGAGTCTGGGAGAGATGGTATTGATATGAGACAGGAGTCTGGTAGAGATGGTATTGATGAGACAGGAGTCTGGGAGAGATGGTATTGATATGAGACAGGAGTCTGGGAGAGATGGTATTGATGAGAGGAGTTTGGGAGAGATGGTATTGATGAGACAGGAGTCTGGGAGAGATGGTATTGATGACAGGAGTCTGGGAGAGATGGTATTGATATGAGACAGGAGTCTGGGAGAGATGGTATTGATGAGACAGGAGTCTGGGAGAGATGGTATTGATATGAGACAGGAGTCTGGGAGAGATGGTATTGATATGAGACAGGAGTCTGGTAGAGATGGTATTGATGAGACAGGTGTCTGGGAGAGATGGTATTGATATGAGACAGGAGTCTGGTAGAGATGGTATTGATGAGACAGGAGTCTGGGAGAGATGGTATTGATGAGACAGGAGTCTGGGAGAGATGGTATTGATGAGAGAGGAGTCTGGGAGAGATGGTATTGATGAGACAGGAGTCTGGGAGAGATGGTATTGATGTGAGACAGGAGTCTGGGAGAGATGGTATTGATGAGAGGAGTCTGGGAGAGATGGTATTGATATGAGACAGGAGTCTTGTAGAGATGGTATTGATGAGAGGAGTCTGGGAGAGATGGTATTGATGAGACAGGAGTCTGGGAGAGATGGTATTGATGAGACAGGAGTCTGGGAGAGATGGTATTGATATGAGACAGGAGTCTGGGAGAGATGGTATTGATATGAGATAGGAGTCTGGGAGAGATGGTATTGATATGAGATAGGAGTCTGGGAGAGATGGTATTGATGAGAGGAGTTTGGGAGAGATGGTATTGATGAGACAGGAGTCTGGGAGAGATGGTATTGATGAGACAGGAGTCTGGGAGAGATGGTATTGATGAGAGGAGTCTGGGAGAGATGGTATTGATGAGAGGAGTCTGGTAGAGATGGTATTGATATGAGACAGGAGTCTGGGAGAGATGGTATTGATGAGACAGGAGTCTGGGAGAGATGGTATTGATGACAGGAGTCTGGGAGAGATGGTATTGATGAGACAGGAGTCTGGGAGAGATGGTATTGATATGAGACAGGAGTCTGGGAGAGATGGTATTGATGAGAGGAGTTTGGGAGAGATGGTATTGATGAGACAGGAGTCTGGGAGAGATGGTATTGATGAGACAGGAGTCTGGGAGAGATGGTATTGATGAGACAGGAGTCTGGTAGAGATGGTATTGATATGAGACAGGAGTCTGGGAGAGATGGTATTGATATGAGACAGGAGTCTGGTAGAGATGGTATTGATGAGACAGGAGTCTGGTAGAGATGGTATTGATTAGACAGGAGTCTGGGAGAGATGGTGTTGATATGAGACAGGAGTCTGGGAGAGATGGTATTGATATGAGACAGGAGTCTGGGTAGAGATGGTATTGATGAGACAGGAGTCTGGGAGAGATGGTATTGATATGAGACAGGAGTCTGGTAGAGATGGTATTGATGAGACAGGAGTCTGGGAGAGATGGTATTGATATGAGACAGGAGTCTGGTAGAGATGGTATTGATTAGACAGGAGTCTGGGAGAGATGGTATTGATGAGACAGGAGTCTGGTAGAGATGGTATTGATGAGACAGGAGTCTGGGAGAGATGGTATTGATATGAGACAGGAGTCTGGGAGAGATGGTATTGATGAGACAGTAGTCTGGTAGAGATGGTATTGATGAGACAGGAGTCTGGGAGAGATGGTATTGATATGAGACAGGAGTTTTGGAGAGATGGTATTGATGAGAGGAGTTTGGGAGAGATGGTATTGATGAGACAGGAGTCTGGGAGAGATGGTATTGATGAGACAGGAGTCTGGGAGAGAAGGTATTGATGAGACAGGAGTCTGGGAGAGATGGTATTGATGAGACAGGAGTCTGGTAGAGATGGTATTGATATGAGACAGGAGTCTGGTAGAGATGGTATTGATATGAGACAGGAGTCTGGGAGAGATGGTATTGATGAGACAGGAGTCTGGGAGAGATGGAATTGATGAGACAGGAGTCTGGGAGAGATGGTATTGATATGAGACAGGAGTCTGGGAGAGATGGTATTGATGAGACAGGAGTCTGGTAGAGATGGTATTGATTAGACAGGAGTCTGGGAGAGATGGTATTGATATGAGACAAGAGTCTGGGAGAGATGGTATTGATATGAGACAAGAGTCTGGCAGAGATGGTATTGATATGAGACAGGAGTCTGGGAGAGATGGTATTGATGAGCAGGAGTCTGGGAGAGATGGTATTGATGAGACAGGAGTCTGGGAGAGATGGTATTGATTAGACAGGAGTCTGGGAGAGATGGTATTGATATGAGACAGGAGTCTGGTAGAGATGGTATTGATGAGACAGGAGTCTGGTAGAGATGGTATTGATTAGACAGGAGTCTGGGAGAGATGGTATTGATATGAGACAGGAGTCTGGTAGAGATGGTATTGATGAGACAGGAGTCTGGGAGAGATGGTATTGATGAGACAGGAGTCTGGGAGAGATGGTATTGATGAGACAGGAGTCTGGGAGAGATGGTATTGATATGAGACAGGAGTCTGGGAGAGATGGTATTGATATGAGACAGGAGT
Source organism: Salmo salar (assembly GCF_905237065.1). Lineage (NCBI taxonomy): Eukaryota > Metazoa > Chordata > Actinopteri > Salmoniformes > Salmonidae > Salmo > Salmo salar. The sequence goes on from NC_059445.1 coordinate 87,971,156, forward strand.
CTGGGAGAGATGGTATTGATATGAGACAGGAGTCTGGGAGAGATGGTATTGATGAGAGGAGTCTGGTAGAGATGGTATTGATATGAGACAGGAGTCTGGTAGAGATGGTATTGATGAGACAGGAGTCTGGGAGAGATGGTATTGATGAGACAGGAGTCTGGGAGAGATGGTATTGATATGAGACAGGAGTCTGGTAGAGATGGTATTGATATGAGACAGGAGTCTGGTAGAGATGGTATTGATGAGACAGGAGTCTGGGAGAGATGGTATTGATGAGACAGGAGTCTGGGAGAGATGGTATTGATGAGACAGGAGTCTGGGAGAGATGGTATTGATGAGACAGGAGTCTGGGAGAGATGGTATTGATGAGACAGGAGTCTGGTAGAGATGGTATTGATGAGACAGGAGTCTGGGAGAGATGGTATTGATATGAGACAGGAGTCTGGGAGAGATGGTATTGATGAGAGGAGTCTGGGAGAGATGGTATTGATGAGACAGGAGTCTGGGAGAGATGGTATTGATGACAGGAGTCTGGGAGAGATGGTATTGATATGAGACAGGAGTCTGGGAGAGATGGTATTGATGAGACAGGAGTCTGGGAGAGATGGTATTGATATGAGACAGGAGTCTGGGAGAGATGGTATTGATATGAGACAGGAGTCTGGTAGAGATGGTATTGATATGAGACAGGAGTCTGGGAGAGATGGTATTGATGAGACAGGAGTCTGGGAGAGATGGTATTGATGAGACAGGAGTCTGGGAGAGATGGTATTGATGAGACAGGAGTCTGGTAGAGATGGTGTTGATGAGACAGGAGTCTGGTAGAGATGGTATTGATTAGACAGGAGTCTGGTAGAGATGGTATTGATGAGACAGGAGTCTGGGAGAGATGGTATTGATATGAGACAGGAGTCTGGTAGAGATGGTATTGATGAGACAGGAGTCTGGTAGAGATGGTATTGATGAGACAGGAGTCTGGGAGAGATGGTATTGATGAGACAGGAGTCTGGGAGAGATGGTATTGATGAGAGGAGTCTGGGAGAGATGGTATTGATATGAGACAGGTGTCTGGGGGAGATGGTATTGATGAGACAGGAGTCTGGGAGAGATGGTATTGATGAGACAGGAGTCTGGGAGAGATGGTATTGATGAGAGGAGTCTGGGAGAGATGGTATTGATATGATATGTTTGTTTCATAAATGTGTACAATTTAGCACACTTTGAATTTGCAACTGTCCCATTCAGCTGTCCCATGCAGCTGTCCCATGCAGCTGTCCCATGCAGCTGTCCCATGCAGCTGTCCCATGCAGCTGTCCCATGCAGCTGTCCCATGCAGCTGTCCCATTCAGCTGTCCCATGCAGCTGTCCCATGCAGCTGTCCCATGCAGCTGTCCCATCCAGCTATCCCATGCAGCTGTCCCATGCAGCTGTCCCATCCAGCTGTCCCATGCAGCTGTCCCATCCAGCTGTCCCATGCAGCTGTCCCATGCAGCTGACCCATGCAGCTGACCCATGCAGCTGACAGAAATCACTCAGATCTGGCTCCAGGACAACCTGCTTCAGAGGCATTAGAAGAAGACTAAAATGAATATTACCAATTGAACGTCTATTGCAGGATAAACGTTGGTTTGTGTCAGCTGGTCGGAAATGGACACTGCATGTTTCTTTATGGCTTGGTTATGTAGGCTTCTTCTAATCCATTTCTTTCTACTACAGATAATAATATGATTACATTTTATCTTTACGTTAGAATTCCAGTCATTCTGTCACGTCCTGACCAGTAATAGGGGTTATTTGTTATTGTAGTTTGGTCAGGACGTGGCAGGGGGGTATTTGGTTTATGTGGTTCGGGGTTTGTTGGGCTATGTTCTAGGTTAGTGTCTATGTTAGATCTAGGTTGTTTAGTTCTATGTTCTATATTTCTATGTTAGATCTAGGTTGTTTAGTTCTATGTTTAGTTAATTGGGATTGGGCCTTCAATTGGAGGCAGCTGTTCCTCGTTGCCTCTGATTGAAGGTCCTATGTATAGGGGGTGTGTTTGTAATGGGAATTGTGGGTAGTTGTCTCCTTGTTTAGTGTCTGAGCACCTGACAGGACTGTTAGTGGCGGTCGTTGTCGTTGTCGTTGTTGTTGTCGTTGTCGTTGTCGTCGTCGTTGTCGTTGTCGTCGTTTGTATAAGTGATTTGTTTGTTTTTCCTTCTTTTCATTTAATAAAGAAGATGAGTTTAGACGTTCCCGCTGCACCTTGGTCCAATCCTTACGACGCCCCGTTACACATTCCAATAAATGTTATACCCCTTGATCTTTAAGAATAGGACTTGGAAATATAGATTAGCCAAATTGTTTTACCTGAGCATAACCCAAAAACGAAGGACTACTTAGCCTATTCTGTCGTCTGTGATCTTGTTGTCACGTAGAACTTATTGGGCTCATTGCTTCGAAAGAAGAAATGCCGCTCTCATGGAATGGCATGCTTTGAGCACGACTGAGAAGTGCTATTTGTGTCCTTTATGGAAATAGTTTGTGACAGTATGAGGAACAACACCGCGGAAGAGTTCAGAAGCAAGGAACTCAAAACGTTCATTCCGTAGTCTGCACTACGCATCTTTCATTGGCTGTCCACTGGGGCGTCTTCATTCTGTATCGAAAACGTTTCTTAATTAAACAGATGTAAATTGGTGAGGGACATAGCTGAATTTGTCCAATAGAAATTCTCATTGAGCTCTGTTTGCTTCCGTTTGGCTCTTAAATGGTAAACGGTTTCCGTTAATGAATACACCCCTGGTCGCTAAAACAGTGATTGATAGGCAGCTTAAACTTCTTCAATTCAGCCATTATTGGGTTAAAATACACATTTGTGAACAGCCATCCTCAACAACCACAATCCATAAGGCTGCAATAGCTAAATGAGAGAGCAGGAGTGTGATTCACATCACTGAGAGAGCAGCAGTGTGATTCACATCACTGGGAGAGCAGCAGTGTGATTCATATCACTGAGAGAGCAGCAGTGTGATTCATATCACTGAGAGAGCAGCAGTGTGATTCGCATCACTGAGAGAGCAGCAGTGTGATTCATATCACTGAAAGAGCAGCAGTGTGATTCATGTCACTGAGAGAGCAGCAGTGTGATTCAAGTCACTGAGAGAGCAGCAGTGTGATTCAAGTCACTGAGAGAGCAGCAGTGTGATTCATGTCACTGAGAGAGCAGCAGTGTGATTCGCATCACTGAGAGAGCAGCAGTGTGATTCATGTCTCTGAGAGAGCAGCAGTGTGATTCACGTCACTGAGAGAGCAGCAGTGTGATTCACGTCACTGAGAGAGCAGCAGAGTGTTAATTCCAGTCGGATAATCTTTGTATGCTGACAGCAGTCGTACCATTAGAAGACAAAACTTGGACTGTAGCCTACAAAAGCCTATTCCTGCTTTTTTCTCCCGTCATCATCACTGCGGTCTCTGACTGGTGGTCTGACTCGATCAGGCAGGAAAAACATTTACATTTGCACCTCTTTTCAATGTTGATTTCAATGTTGTTGAGAAAACAGAAAGCTGTCAAATAATTTTTTTGGTGGCAAACGTCCTTTCTTGGATTTAAAAGTATAACAAGAAATAATCATCTAGTTTTATAAAGTTAAAGTTAAAAGTAAAAATTTCTGAAAGTATCTTTAATCCGATTACAATATTAAAGGATTACAGTTAGAGGTTTTATTTTGTAATCTGTAACATGTAACGATTAGCGTACTGTCACGTCCTGACCAGTAAAAGGGGTTATTTGTTATTGTAGTTTGGTCAGGACGTGGCAGAGGGGGTGTGTTTGTTTTGTGTTGTCGAGGTTATTTTTGGGGGGGGGGTAATGTTCTAGGTTTTGTATTTCTATGTTCGTATTTCTAGTTGTTCTATTTCTATGTCAGTTTTGGGAACGACCTCCAATTAGAAGCAGCTGGTTGTCGTTGCTTCTAATTGGAGACCATATTTATATATGGGTTTATTTCCTCTTGTGTTTGTGGGTGGTTGTTCCGTGTATAGCCTAGTAGCCTTACAGGACTGGTTTGTTGTTGTTTCTGGTATTTTTGTGTTCACGTTCACATTCCCGCTGCGTTTTGGTCCACTTCTTACGACGCACCTGACACGTACATGTAACGCATTACCCATTATCCATTACCCATTACCCACCACCCATTACCCACCACCCATTACCCATTACCCACCACCCATTACCCATTACCCACCACCCATTACCCACCACCCATTACCCACCACCCATTACCCATTACCCACCACCCATTACCCATTACCCACCACCCATTATCCATGACCCATTACCCATTACCCACCACCCATTACCCATTACCCACCACCCATTATCCATTACCCATTACCCACGACCCATTACCCACCACCCATTATCCATTACTCATTACCCATTACCCACCACCCATTACCCATTACCCACCACCCATTACCCATTACCCACCACCCATTACCCATTACCCACCACCCATTACCCATTAACCCATTACCCATTACCCATTATCCATTACCCATTACCCATTAACCACCACCCATTACCCATGACCCAATACCCATTACCCACCACCCATTACCCATGACCCATGACCCATTATCCACCACCCATTACCCATTACCCTATTACCCACCACCCATTCATATAGACGATAGCACCATAATCTATAACTGGTATGAATGTTCGACTAAATGATTTTGTTTTCTGCTATTTTATGAAAGGCATGCCCTATTTCAATAAAATATTGTAATTCTTAACTTTTTAATTCACTCTTAATGAATGACCTATGACATATTCCTGTTAAATAAACACATTTTAATTCAACATTTCTTAACTACCTTCTCAATATGCTTTTTGAAAGAGAGTTTTTTTTTTTGTCAATCCAGGTGCCCAGATATTTATATTTATATATTTATAATTATAATTATATTTATAATACGATCATTGAGGGCACAATTCAATGCACATGTGCATAAATCCTCAGATAAAGGTAAAAGCTTTTTGGAAAATAATACTTGGTAAGGTAGTGCACTATAAATAATACTGTAAATAATGTATACTTGGTAAAGTAGTGCACTATATAGGGATGCAGGCTATAATGGTTGTTTATTTAGGAAAGCAGTGGGTGACTTTCAGACTGCTAAAAGACAGGAGATAGTCACACTTTATTACATTCGCAATGTCCGATCTTTACTGAGTTAATCTGAGAGGGAATCTGGGTCATGAGACAGGAGTCAATATGAGGTTATCCTAAATCAATGTAGGAGAGAGGGAGAGAGGGGGGGAGAGAGGGGGGGATGGAGAGAGAGAGGGAGAGAGAGAGAGAGGAGAGAGAGAGAGAGAGAGAGAGAGAGAGAGAGAGAGAGAGGGAGGGAGAGAGAGAGAGCGAGAGGGGTAAGGAGAGAGAGAGGGAGAGAGGGCGGTATGGAGAGAGAGAAATAGAGGGAGAGAGAGAGAGAGAGGGAGGGAGAGGTAGGGGAGAGAGAGAGAGAGAGAGAGAGAGAGAGAGAGGGAGAGAGAGAGAGAGAGAGGGAGGGAGAGAGAGAGAGAGAGCGAGAGGGGTAAGGAGAGAGAGAGGGGGAGAGAGGGCGGGATGGAGAGAGAGAAATAGAGGGAGAGAGAGGGAGAGAGAAAGAGAGGGAGGGAGAGAGAGAGAGAGAGAGAGAGAGAGAGAGACAGAGAGAGAGAGAGAGAGAGAGAGAGAGAGAGAGAGAGAGAGAAGAGAGAGAAAGAGAGAGAGACAGAGAGAGAGAGAGAGACAGAGAGAGAGAGACAGAGACAGAGAGAGAGAGAGACAGAGAGAGAGAGAGAGAGAGAGAAAGAGAGAGAGAGTAATTCTGGTAAAGGCTATAAAGAGCGAGAGGGGTAAGGAGAGAGTTCCTGAAAGAACTTTAGTAAATCCTAAGTCTAAGCAGCAACAATCCCTTTATCAAACGACCAACAGAACAATTAAATCTGTTTCAAGCTGTTCAAGCTGAAACCGATCACACCTCTAAACAGTCAGCTCGTCTGGCTCTTGACAGAGAAGACGTGTTATCTGATCAGGAACTGAGTAGCTTGGGTTAATGTAGAAAAAAATATTATCTTGGGCTGATGCTAGGATAGTGCTGAAAAGAAAGAAAAAACTAAGGTTACTGAAAAGAGCAAGGAAAGGAAAGGAAAGGGTGGTATTCCAGATTATAAAATGTGTTGTTAGGATCCTGAATGCTGATTGGGTGATAGCAGCGAGTTATTCACCTTTTTTTCTTCTTTTGTTATTATTTATTTCACCTTTATTTAACCAGGTAGGCCAGTGGAGAACAAGTCCTTTATTTAACCAGGTAGGCCAGTGGAGAACAAGTCCTTTATTTAACCAGGTAGGCTAGTTGAGAACAAGTCCTTTATTTAACCAGGTGGCTAGTTGAGAACAAGTCCTTTATTTAACCAGGTGGCCAGTGGAGAACAAGTCCTTTATTTAACCAGGTGGCTAGTGGAGAACAAGTCCTTTATTTAACCAGGTGGCCAGTGGAGAACAAGTCCTTTATTTAACCAGGTGGCCAGTGGAGAACAAGTCCTTTATTTAACCAGGTAGGCCAGTTGAGAACAAGTCCTTTATTTAACCAGGTGGCCAGTGGAGAACAAGTCCTTTATTTAACCAGGTAGGCTAGTGGAGAACAAGTCCTTTATTTAACCAGGTAGGCTAGTTGAGAACAAGTCCTTTATTTAACCAGGTGGGCCAGTTGAGAACAAGTCCTTTATTTAACCAGGTGGCCAGTGGAGAACAAGTCCTTTATTTAACCAGGTAGGCTAGTGGAGAACAAGTCCTTTATTTAACCAGGTGGGCCAGTTGAGAACAAGTCCTTTATTTAACCAGGTGGCCAGTGGAGAACAAGTCCTTTATTTAACCAGGTGGGCTAGTGGAGAACAAGTCCTTTATTTAACCAGGTGGGCTAGTAGAGAACCAGTCCTTTATTTAACCAGGTAGGCTAGTGGAGAACAAGTCCTTTATTTAACCAGGTGGCTAGTGGAGAACAAGTCCTTTATTTAACCAGGTGGGCCAGTTGAGAACAAGTCCTTTATTTAACCAGGTGGCCAGTGGAGAACAAGTCCTTTATTTAACCAGGTAGGCTAGTGGAGAACAAGTCCTTTATTTAACCAGGTGGCTAGTGGAGAACAAGTCCTTTATTTAACCAGGTAGGCTAGTTGAGAACAAGTCCTTTATTTAACCAGGTGGGCTAGTGGAGAACAAGTCCTTTATTTAACCAGGTAGGCTAGTTGAGAACAAGTCCTTTATTTAACCAGGTGGCCAGTGGAGAACAAGTCCTTTATTTAACCAGGTAGGCTAGTGGAGAACAAGTCCTTTATTTAACCAGGTAGGCCAGTTGAGAACAAGTCCTTTATTTAACCAGGTAGGCTAGTTGAGAACAAGTCCTTTATTTAACCAGGTAGGCTAGTAGAGAACAAGTCCTTTATTTAACCAGGTAGGCTAGTGGAGAACAAGTCCTTTATTTAACCAGGTAGACCAGTTGAGAACAAGTCCTTTATTTAACCAGGTGGCCAGTGGAGAACAAGTCCTTTATTTAACCAGGTAGACCAGTTGAGAACAAGTCCTTTATTTAACCAGGTAGGCTAGTTGAGAACAAGTCCTTTATTTAACCAGGTGGGCCAGTTGAGAACAAGTCCTTTATTTAACCAGGTAGACCAGTTGAGAACAAGTCCTTTATTTAACCAGGTAGGCTAGTGGAGAACAAGTCCTTTATTTAACCAGGTGGGCCAGTTGAGAACAAGTCCTTTATTTAACCAGGTAGGCTAGTTGAGAACAAGTCCTTTATTTAACCAGGTGGCTAGTGGAGAACAAGTCCTTTATTTAACCAGGTAGGCTAGTTGAGAACAAGTCCTTTATTTAACCAGGTGGCTAGTGGAGAACAAGTCCTTTATTTAACCAGGTAGGCTAGTTGAGAACAAGTCCTTTATTTAACCAGGTGGCTAGTGGAGAACAAGTCCTTTATTTAACCAGGTGGCCAGTTGAGAACAAGTCCTTTATTTAACCAGGTAGGCTAGTAGAGAACAAGTTCTCATTTACAACTGCGACCTGGCCAAGATAAAGCAAAGCAGTTCGACACATACAACAACACAGAGTTACACATGGAATAAACAAATGTACAGTCAATAACACAATAGAAAAGTCTATATACAGTGTGTGCAAATGAGGTAAGATTAGTGAGGTAAGGCAATAAATGGGCTGTAGTGGCGAAGTAATTGGCTTTGGGGGTGACCAGAGAGATATACCTGCTGGAGCGCGTGCTACGGGTGGGTGCTGCTATGGTGACCAGTGAGCTGAGATAAGGGGGGGCTTTACCTAACAAAGACTTATAGATGACCTGGAGCCAGTGGGTTTGGTGACGAATATGAAGCGAGGGCCAGCCAATGAGAGCATACAGGTCGCAGTGGTGGGTAGTATATGGGGCTTTGGTGACAAAACGGATGGCACTGTGATAGACTGCATCCAATTTGCTGAGTAGAGTGTTGGAGGCTAATTTGTAAATGACAAAGTTGAGGATCGGTAGGATAGTCAGTTTTACAAGAGTATGTTTGACAGCATTTGTGAAGGATGCTTTGTTGCGAAATAGGAAGCTGATTCCAGTTTTAATTTTGGATTGGAGATGTTTGATGTGAATCTGGAAGGAGAGTTTACAGTCTAACCAGACACCTAGGTATTTGTAGTTGTCCTCATATTCTAAGTCAAAACCGTCCAGAGTAGTGATGCTGGACGGCCGGGCAGGTGCGGGCTGCGATCGGTTGAAGAGCATACATTTAGTTTTGCTTGTGCTACAGAATGCAAATTTCTGTTTGAAAAAGCTAGCCTTTGCTTTCCTAACTGACTGTGTATATTGGTTCCTAACTTCCCTGATAAGTTGCATATCACGGGGGCTATTTGATGCTAATGCAGAACGCCACAGGATGATTTTGTGCTGGTCGAGGGCAGTCAGGTCTGGAGTGAACAAAGGGCTATATCTGTTCCTGGTTCTACATTTTTTGAAAGGGGCTTATTTAAGATGGTGAGGAAGGCACTTTTAAAGAGCAACCAGGCATCCTCTACTGACGGGATGAGGTAAAGTATACTTCCAGGATACCTGGGCCAGGTCGATTAGAAAGGCCTGCTCGCTGAAGTGTTTTAGGGAGCGTTTGACAGTGATGAGTGGAGGTCGTTTGACCGTAGATCCATTACGGATGCAGGCAATGATCACTGAGATCCTGGTTGAAGACAGCAGAGGTGTATTTAGAGGGAAGGTTGGTCAGGATAACGTCTAAGAGGGTGCCCATATTTACGGATTTAGGGTTGTACCTGGTGGGTTCCATGATAATTCGGGTGAGATTGAGGGCATCTAGCTTAGATTGTAGGATGGCCGGGCTGTTAAGCATGTCCCAGTTTAGGTAACCTAACAGTACAAACTCTGAAGATAAATGGGGGGCAATTATTTCACATATGGTGTCCAGGGCACAGCTGGGGACTGAAGGGGATCTATAACAAGTGGCAACAGTGAGAGACATATTTATGGAAAGGTGGATTTTAAAAGTATAAACTCAAACTGTTTCGGCACAGACCTGGATAGTAAGACAGAACTCTGCAGGCTATCTCTATTTCACTATTTCACAACTTTACAGGCTATCTCTGCAGTGAGATTACAACTCCACCCCCTTTGGCAGTTCTATCTTGTTGGAAAATGTTGTAGTTGGGTATGGAAATTTCAGATTTTTTGGTGTCCTTCCTAAGCCAGGATTCAGACACGGCTAGGACATCCGGGTTGGCAGAGTGTGCTAACGCAGTGAAAGAAAACTTAGGGAGGAGGCTAATGATGTTAACATGCATGAAAACCAAGGCTTTTATGGTTACAGAAGTCAACAAATGAGAGCGCCTGGGGACACACAGGGCCTGGGTTAACCTCCACATCACCGGAGGAACAGAGGAGGAGTAGGATGAGGGTACGGCTAAAGGCTATCAAAACTGGTCGTCTAGAGCGTTGGGGACAAAGAATAAAAGGAGCAGATTTCTGGGCGTGGTAGAATAGATTCAGGGCATTAGGTACAGACAAGGGTACGGTAGGATGTGAATACAGTGGAGGTAAACTGGACGTAAACCTATGTGTTGAGTGATGATGAGAGAGGTTTCGTCTCTGGTGGCACCAGATAACCTAGGTGATGTCTCCGCATGGGTGTGGGGTTGGACGAAAGAGCTATCTAAGGCATTTTGAGCGGGAAATTATGAGGGCTCTACAGTGAAATAAAACAACAAAAACCATTAGAGAGAGGCATAAAGCAAATCACAGGTGTTGATCAGGAGAGCTCAGACAACACTGGGTAAATGGCGATGAATGGGCAGAGCGGGTCAGTTAGGTACATACAGGACCTGAGTTCGAGGCTGGGGGCCGACAGGTAAACAAAATGAGGTACCGTGTTATTGAAACAGTCCAGGGGGCATCAGCTGTGTAGCCTAGTGATCATAGTGTCAAAAGAGCAGCAATAGGTGAGTCAGGAAGTTGTTCGGTAGTCACTACTACGCTGGGCGAGCAGGGGACACGGCGTTCAGAAAAGCTAGCAGGCCGGGGCTAGCAGATGGTTCTTCAGCGATATTGTAACATAGTAGCCTGTTGAGACCACTTTGGGAAATCACGTCGGCAGTCCAGTCGTGATGGATCGGTGGGGCTCCGTGTCGACAGTAAAGGCAAAAAAAAAAAAGGTATTGTAGCCTTAGAATTAGCTGGTATATGGGCCTTGCTTGAGGCTTGCTCAAGGCTAGCTGGTGCTTGCTTCAGGATAGAGGTATTAGCTAACAGTAGCCACTCGTTTGCAGCTAGCTAGCCGCGATGATCCGGAGTAATGATCCGGTGTAATTATCCAGAGCGGCAGAAATCCGGTGATATGGTAGAGAGACGCAGTCCGATATGCTCTGGGTTGATATCGCGCTGTGCAGACTGGCAGGTGATTGTCAGAGCTAATGCTGGCTGATGCCAAGGGAAAAAATGCGAGGACCGCTAGCCGTGGCTAACAAAGACTAGTAGCTAGTTAGCTGGCTAGCTCCTGATAGAAGTTCCAGTTATAAGGAATAGAAATAGCAGATCCGTACCACATTGGGTGAGGCGGGTTGCAGGAAAGTATATTTAGTTCGTAGATAGAAAGTGAGATTAAGATGTATACGAAAAAGACCGGCTATTTACACGGGATAAGACACGGGATAAGACACGGGATAAGACACGGGATAAGACACAGGACAAGACACGGAATAAGACACGGGATAAGACACAGGATAAGACACAGGATAAGACACAGGATAAGACACAGGATAAGACACAGGATAAGACACGGGATAAGACAGTGGATAAGACACAGGATAAGACACGGGATAAGACAAAGACATCTTGGAAGAAAAAAAAATAACGTGCAACAATCCTCTATGTAAAATAATAAATAACAGTTACTTCTCTGAGAATGTTGAATTGTCAATAGGCATTAATGGTAAAAAGCATAATATGTTGGTCACGGATACTTTAAAACAAACGCCTCACATTATGACGCTGTACTTCCTCACAATCTCGTAACTGTATTTTTGTGCATTCAAATTGCCACATTGATAAAATGCAATTGTGTTCATTGTCCATAACCATAACCAAACCACCACCATCTGTTCACAACATTGACATCAGCAAACCGCTCACCAACACGACGCCATACAAGTGGTCTGCGGTAGGACGTACTACCAAATTCTCTAAAATGACGTTGGAGGCGGCTTATGGTAGAGAAATTAACCTTCAATTATCTGGCAATACTTCTGGTGGACATTCCTGCAGTCAGCATGCCAATTGCATGCTCCCTCAAAACTTGAGTCATCTGTGGCATTGTGTTGGGTGACAAAACTACACATTTTAGAGCAGCCCTTTATTGTCCCCAGCACAAGGTGCACCTGTGTAATGATCATGCTTTTTAATCAACTTCTTGATATGCTACACCTGTCAGGTGGATGGATTATCTTGGCAAAGGAGAAATGCTCACTAACAGGGATGTAAACAACATTTGTGTACATAATTTAAGAGAAGTAAGCGTTTTGTGTTTTCTGGGATCTTTGATTTCAGCTCATGAAACATGGGACAAACATTTTACATGTTGCGTTTATATTTTTGTTCAGTGTAGCATAAATCGTAAAATGTATCAGTTTTACAATCACAATAACGGGGGAGATTATGATATTTATATCTCTAACTTTCTCACTCATCATTATTCACAATTTATTCAGGATTATTTGTATTCATGTAGAAGTGTTTAGAAACATATTCTATTCTAATTTACAATAAAAGTGACTCCAAAATTGAAAGAATATATTAGTCACCATTCATTTATAATATTGGGCACAACATAATCTGAAACACAACCAAAACAAACAGCAAACACATCCAACACATTTGTACAGCCACAAGCTTGATGTAATCATTGCGCGCTAGAAATATGGTATCAAATACTAAACTTTTTACTTCTTTAATATAGATATAAGTTAATTTGTCCCAATACTTTTGGTCCCTAAAATGGGGGGGGACTATGTACCATAAGTGGTGTAATTTCTAAACGGTTAACCATTCTCCCTCTCTCCCTCGATTAACCCAGAAATAACCCATTGGAGAAGGAGAGAAGTTGAGGGAGAAGCAGAAAGACAGGTGAGATGAGGTAGCAGTTCAAACAGACTAACAAATGCAAGATTTTTCTCTGCTTTTTCTTGAGGTCAGTGAATCTACCAATTAATCCACCTCACAGACCAGCATTGAAACAATTGCATAACCAGATACACACAGTCAAGGCGAAGGATACGTGGACCTGCGGGAATCACAGCCTCAACCCTAGATTTCAAGTTTCTCTTGCAGATGCTCCAACTATGTTTTTAGCCATCAGAATCACGTAGCCTACAGCATTGACAAGAATTGAATAGAAGTAGGAGGATGAGGAGGAAGAGGATGAAGAAGATGAGGAGAAAGGAGGAAGAATATGAAGAGAAGGAGGAGGAGAAGGAGGAGGAAGATAAGGAGGAGGAGGAAGAGGAGGAAGAGGATGAGGAGGAAGAAGGGGAAGAAGAGGAAGAAGAAGATGAGGGGAAGAAGGAGGAGGAAGATGGGGAGGAAGATGATGATGAAAAGGAAGAAGATGATGAAGAGTAGCTGAGTAGCCTCAGAGGATGAAGAGGAGGAAGACAAGGATGAGGAGGATGATGAAGAGTAGTAGTACAGGCGGAGAAGGAGGAGGAGTATGAGGAGGTGGAGGAGGTGGAAGAGGACGATGAGAAGGAGGAGAAGGAAGAGGAGGAGAAGGGAGAGGATGAAGAGGAAGAGGAGAAGGAGGAGGAAGAGAAGGAGGTTGTGAAAGAGGAGAAGAAAGGAGAGGATGAAGAGGAAGAGGAGAAGGAGGAGGAAGAGAAGGAGGTTGTGAAAGAGGAGAAGAAAGGAGAGGATGAAGAGGAGGAGGAGGAGGAGGAGGAAGAGAAGGAGGTTGTGAAAGAGGAGAAGAAAGGAGAGGATGAAGAGGAGGAGGAGGAGGAGGAGGATGAGGAGAGGATAACGGTCAGGAAGAAGTGGAAGATGATGAGGAAGATGACGAGGAAGAGGATGAAAAGAAGGAGGAGGAAGAGGATAAAGAAGAATAGTAGTACAGTGTCCTGACCTTTGATCTCTGTATCGTTCCCGCACCAGCGGAGGTCGGCAGCAGGCGGCTTGGAGCCGTGGGGTTCATACATACTCTAACCCCTGACCCCTAACCTCTGACCTACTGACCTATGAAGGGTAGTAACAGTAGTAGATGTCTGTGTCCTGACCTTTGATCTCCTTCTCGTTCCTGAACCAGCGGAGGTCGGCAGCAGGCTTGGAGCCGTGGGTCATGCAGGTCAGAGTGATCTCATCTCCCTCCAGGGCAGGCTTGGTCAAACCGTCTATCTCTGGCTTCTCTGGCACTCCTACAGGACCGGGGGGGAATTACACATGTTAAAACGTGATACAACACACAGGGTCGCTGTCTGTGCTTTCATCTCCAGATAGCTAGGTGGACCAGTCATAGTCAGTACATTCATCTCCAGATAGCTAGGTGGACCAGTCATAGTCAGTACTTTCATCTTCAGATAGCTAGGTGGACCAGTCATAGTCAGTCCATTCATCTCCAGATAGCTAGGTGGACCAGTCATAGTCAGTCCATTCATCTCCAGATAGCTAGGTGGACCAGTCATAGTCAGTACTTTCATCTTCAGATAGCTAGGTGGACCAGTCATAGTCAGTACTTTCATCTCCAGATAGCTAGGTGGACCAGTCATAGTCAGTACATTCATCTACAGATAGCTAGGTGGGACAACCACATATCTCAGTCATAGTCAGTACATTCATCTACAGATAGCTAGGTACAAGTGTAGGAAAAGACAAGTGCAGGAAAAGACAAGTGCAGGAAAAGACAAGTGCAGGAAAAGACAAGTGCAGGAAAAGACAAGTGCTGCATATCTCTGAGGAGAGGACTGCTACTGACCCCCTGTATGACAAGGTTTCCCAAACTGGGTCCTGCTAGGGTAAATACCAAAACGTGACCCAGGGAGGGGCCCAGGACCGAGTTTGGAAAACCCTGCTGTATCGTACATAGACAGACTCAAAATTATTTTGGACGGAAATTTGTCATTGATCAATACATTTACATTTCTCTAGCAGTAGTCATGCTGCTGATGTTGAAAAGTCTTGTTAGTGTACAGGTCAAATTATCTTTTGAATTTCCTGTCTTATAGGTTTCAGATAAAAGCTAATATTTCACTTAAAATGTAGGTTTTTTGTTGGTATTAAATAACAAACAACTTCTACAGACGCCTCAGATACACACACCCTTGACAGAGGTACTCAGTCAAAGTTTAGCTGTCGATATGTGAGTGTTAATCTTTCTCTTCTACCCTTTAAAGCTCTATCCATCCTCTTCCTCTTCCTGTCTGTTCAGAAGACGGATCACAGACACACACACCCTTTACACTGTCCGCCCTCGTCTGTTCAAATGATGGATCACACAGACACACACACACCCTTTACACTGTCTACCCTGGACTTTAATGTTTTTCCTGTCTACCCTGGACTTTAATGTTTTTCCTGTCTACCCTGGACTTTAATGTTTTTCCTGTCTACCCTGGACTTTTCAGATGATGGTTCCAGGGTCATCTTTAATGTTTTTCTTGTCCTCCTCCCCGACACACTCTGAGCTGAGCTACATTATATTCATGCAGAACTAGGCCAGGTTTATGATAAAACCTCTGCCATATATAGGTGTCACGTCCTGACCAGTATAAGGGGTTATTTGTATTGTAGTTTGGTCAGGACGTGGCAGGGGGTGTTTGTTTTATGTGGTTCGGGGTTTGTTGGGTTATGTTCCTATGTAAGAGGGGTGTTTGTTTAGTGTTTCGGGGTTTGTTGGGCTATGTTCTTGTTAGTGTATTTCTATGTTAGTTCTAGTCTTTCTATTTCTATGTTTAGTTAATGGGGTTGACCTTCAATCGGAAGCAGCTGCTCCTAGTTGCTTCTAATTGAAGGTCCTATTTAAGAGGGGTGTTTTTTCTATGGGATTTGTGGGTAGTTGTTTCATGTGTAGCTGTATGCATTACAGGACTGGTTGTTGTGGCTGTATACATTTGTTTTGGTTTTCCTTCTTTCTGCCAATATAAAAAGAAGATGAGTATACACATTCCCGCTGCATTTTGGTCCAATCCTTACGACACCCGTGACAATAGGCTCCCGCCTAGCCCAGTCAAAAGTATTTTCTGTCGAGTCCCTGCCCATCTTCTGAAAACATCTTCTGAAAGCATCTGAAACCATACCTGTTCAAAGAGTATAAATCCCCCCCCCAAAAGGAAAAAAAGGAACATACACTTGTCTTTTCCAGCATTTGTCTTTTTTTCCAGTTTTCCAAACTCGGTCCATATGTCATTTTTGGTGAGTTTGGACAGTTACAACCAGATATGAACGAGAGATATTGTGCAAATGACCAAAGTGTTGACGCATGCTTGTCTGACGGAAGAACAGTACTGGCTCTGGAGCAGCATGTCAACACCCTGTGTTTGTCTGGAGTCTGAATGAAGAACAGTACTGACTCTGGAGCAGCATGTCAACACCCTGTGTCTGTGTGGAGTCTGGAGTCTGAATGAAGAACAGTACTGGCTCTGGAGCAGCATGTCAACACCCTGTGTCTGTGTAGAGTCTGGAGTCTGAATGAAGAACAGTACTGGCTCTGGAGCAGCATGTCAACACCCTGTGTCTGTGTAGAGTCTGGAGTCTGAATGAAGAACAGTACTGGCTCTGGAGCAGCATGTCAACACCCTGTGTCTGTGTGGAGTCTGGAGTCTGAATGAAGAACAGTACTGGCTCTGGAGCAGCATGTCAACACCCTCGCTAGGGCAACGGGCCTGCCTGCTCTGCTCAGAAAAGAGAAGAGGGTGGTGGAGCAGACAGTCTGAGCAAAAAATGCAAGGAAATCAAAATAGCAGTGACAGCAGTACACATAACTCATCCAAAGAGCAGAAAGATAACACAATGTGATGCCCCGTCACCATATTCATTCAGCCACTTACTTAGAAAGTTAATCTTAGGGATCGTGTTAATGCAGAATTTTCTGTTTTTCACACTAAAACGCATAAGAAATATTTTTACTGCGTTTTGTAAACGCAGATTTAAAATCTTATTGTAATTTCTGCTTAGCATCAGACACATTCAGTGCTTCAGTTGCACTTCTCCATTCTGATGAGAATTCAGCAATGGGCATTCTATCAGCAGACAGCCCTCTGACTGATGTGGAGCTACTGTTCTCCTGTACATTTCCAGGTGTAGCCAGCCTACTTGTCTCCTGTACATTTCCAGGTGTAGCCAGCCTACTTGTCTACTGTACATTTCCAGGTGTAGCCAGCCTACTTGTCTACTGTACAAGCTCCCTCACGACACCAGGACAGCGGAGTCAATCACCACCTTCCGGAGACACCTGAAACCCCACCTCTTCAAGGAATACCTGGGATAGGATAAAGTAATCCTTCTAACCCCCCCCTTAAAAGATTTAGATGCACTATTGTAAAGTGGTTGTTCCACTGGATATTATAAGGTGAATGCACCAATTTGTAAGTCGCTCTGGATAAGAGCGTCTGCTAAATGACTTAAATGTAAATGTAATGTACATTTCCAGGTGTAGCCAGCCTACTTGTCTACTGTACATTTCCAGGTGTAGCCAGCCTACTTGACTACTGTACATTTCCAAGTGTAGCAAGCCTATTTGTCTACTGTACATTTCCAGGTGTAGCCAGCCTACTTGTCTACTGTACATTTCCAGGTGTAGCCAGCCTACTTGTCTACTGTACATTTCCAGGTGTAGCCAGCCTACTTGTCTCTGGTAAAATGCTAGATTAACTTAAAGCAAAACATTAGGAAATGTAGCTACATTCTTTCTGTGATAAACATTAGAAATATGATGGCCATGCATCGTTGTTTCAAAAAATACTTTGCTTTTTAAAAATAAAAATGAATATTTAACCTTTATCTAACTAAGCAAGTCAGTTAAAGAACAAATACTTTTTCATAAAGAAAGGAGAACCATGGTACTCTTCAAATAATTAATTAAAATGCCTGTATTTGTATGGCGTGTTGAATGGAATCAAAGTTTTAACTCCCTGATGAACGTCATGCAGCCGAACCGCGTCTGATTGAAAAAAAACTACAAAAAAAACAATGTTGTTTCTGTTGAACATGTCATACAAATAAAGGCATTTTAATTAATTATATGAAGAGTAGCATGGTTCTCCTTTTCCTTTTGATGTCCAATTCACCCCTTTTACCAAAAGAGCACCTTCTATCTACCAAAACCTACTATTGTGTACCTTAGTAGCGCTTCCCTTCCTCCTCTTTGATTCTAAAACTTGTTATTTATTTATAAACTCTGTATTTCTTACTGGGGTTGTTTCTTATTTTGAGTGGCAGCTTTATGGGTACATGTTTTATAAACATGTCATTTTCAAATGGATAATGTACCCGCAACCCTCCCAACAACCAAAATAAAATTAATGAATTAATAAAAAAGTATTAATAAAATAACATTCTTCATTGGGAATTTCAGTACGTTTCAGCGTAACGTTTCCACATGGTTCTATTTCAAGTTATGTTCTCAGAATGTCCCCGAGAACGTTCTAAGAATGTTATTTTAAAAACATTCTGTTCTGAGCGTTAACAAAACTCTCTCTGTCCTCTGTCTTTGTTAAGGTGTATTGGCCACGCCCACTAATTGGCCACACCTGATGTCGTGCTTGTTTCCTTTGAAATGGGGTCTGTTTGGATAGAGTAAAATGAACAGCTTTTATATGTATAAAAAAAAAAACAAGGCATGCTAGTTCTATCCAGGTGGCATGGTGGACTAATTCCATGGATAGAAAACAGAAGATAATAGGTTTGAATCTCACTGATGCTGTGTCACAAAAAAATACAAAAAATAATGTTTGAATAATTAATGCCTATGGAAATGTATTTCCATGTGTTCTATCTGTGTTTGGATTTTTTTTTTTTATTATAAAATTACCTACCAGTGTTAATCAAAGTCTTATTAAAATATTCAGTTTAAGTTAATAGGGAGTGGGCTCCTGTCTAAGGCTGCTTTGCATTTTTTAACATTTGCATTTTAGTCATTTAGCAGACACTCTTATCCAGAGCGACTTACAGTAGTGAATGCATACATTTCATTTTCATTTCATATATATATATATATATATATATTTTTTTTTTGTACTGGCCCCCCGTGGGAATTGAACCCACAACCCTGGCGTTGCAAACACCATGCTCTACCAACTGAGCCACAGGGAAGGCATCGCAGTGCTTGAGAAGTCACTACAGACACAGGTGTGTCGCAGCCAGCCGTGACCGAGAAACCCAATGAGGTGGCGCACAAATGGCCCAGCGTCATCCGAGTCAGGGGAGGGTTTGGTTGGCCTCCCCTAACCCGGAATGTGCTGGGCCATTTCCTTGTCCTATCGCACCTCTAGCGACTCCTGTGGCGTTCTCAGGCGGATGCATGCTGACACGGTCGTCAGTTGTATGGTGTTTCCTCCAACACATTGGTGTGACTGGCTTCTGGGTTAAGCAGGTAGTATGTCAAGTCTCGTTTTGGAGAACACATGACTCTCGACCTTCGCCTCTCCCGAGTCCTTACGGGAAGCTGCAGTGATGGGACAAGACTGTAACTACCAATTGAATATTACGAAAAAGGGGTTAAAAAAAATTACCTATAATTTATGTTCTTAGTGCGTTAATAAAATCTTGCAGGAAACACTTCAAGGAACCAGAGTAAAAACGTTCTCAGAATCCCCCTACAACCTAAAAGAAACGTTCCGAGAACAGGCAACATTTTCTCTTCTGCTCTCAGAATGTTTAAAAACATTACATTTTATGAGTTAGGAAACATATGGCTTCGTTCACACAGCCAAAATAAGTTCCAAGAACTTCGAAGGAACCAAATGTGCCAGCTGGCTAGCTACACCCCTTTACTGCTATAACAGCCTCCACTCTTCTTGGAAGCCTTTCCACTAAATGTTGGAACATTGCTGCGGGGACTTGCTTCCATTCAGCCACGAGCATTAGTGAGGTCGAGCACTGATGTTGGGCAATTAGGTCTGGCACGCAGTCGGTGTTCCAATTCATCCCAAAGGTGTTCGATGGGGTTGAGGTCAGGGCTCTGTGCAGGCCAGTAGAGTTCTTCCACAGCGATCTGGACAAACCATTTCTGTACGGACAAAGCTTTCCTAAGGCACTGTAGCTCTGATTGGCTATGGCGCACCGGTCTGCATAGACAGTTCTTGATTACCGTTCTCCTAACATCAGGATATTATGCTGGAAGATCGTAGCTTTATCTTCTTCAAAATAAGAGTCCCCTTGCAAAGATGCTAAACTTTGGGGATATCGATTTGTTTTTGAAACTGTAGTGCAGTACATCTGTTTTTCACAGCATTGCAACCATGCCTGACAAAAATAAATGGCTAATTTGACGTATTTTAATATTGTATTATTTATACCAGCATTTCTTTTGAAAGTTTACACAAAAACCGGTATGGTCAAAGCTATTGTCTTGGCTATATTTAAAGAAAAACATATATATATATTTTTTTATAAAACACAAATACATGTTATTGGAATTACTCAACAGAGTCTGTAAAAATGTAATGTGTCTCTTGTGCTTGGCAATGGGTTTAATACAGAGTACTGGTGAGTCCTCACTCCATCCACTCCATTCCCTGCAATGCACGGTATATGAGATACATATTGGGTTGTAGAACGAACTTTCTACCTGTCTCTCAGCTAAAGTGAGGTGGGAAATACTCAGTAGGGTCTCTACTCAACCAAATATGATTAATTTTACACATCCGGCAGCACTTCGTCCTCAGCCCTCTCCATAGCCCCCAATGCAATACACTGTAATTGACTGTACATGGGATATATATATATATATATATTTATACTTGTAGAGTCCTTTTCTCTTTTTTTAATCTCTACAAGCCATGTATCCCATGTACAGTCTTTACTGAACAACAAAAATATTAACGCAACATGCAACAATTTCAACGAATTTACCTCGTTACAGTCAATTGAAATAAATGCATTAGGTCCTAATCTATAGATTTCGCATGACTGGGGTGGGGGGTGTAGCCATAGGTGGGCCTGGGAGGGCATAGCTCCACCCACTTGGGAGCCAGGCCCAGTCTTTCAGAGTGAGGTTTTTCCAGACAAAAGGGCTTTATTTATTTCAACCAGAAATACTCCTCAGTTTCATCAACTGTCCAGGTGGCTGGTCTCAGACGATCCCGCAGGTGAAGAATCCGGATGGGCTGGCGTAGTTACATATGGTCTGCGGTGGTGCCGCTGGTTGGACGTACTGCCAAATTCTCTAAAAAAAACATTGGATGTGGCTTATGGTAGAGAAATGAACATTCAATTCTCTGGCAACAGCTCCGGTGGCCAATTGCATGCTTCTTCAAATTTGAGACATCTGTGGCATTGTGTTGTTTGACAAAACTACACATTTTAGAGTGGCCATTTATTGTCCCCAGCACAAGGTGCACCTGTGTAATGATCATGCTGTTTAATCAGCTTCTTGATATGCCACACCTGTCAGGTGGATGGATTATCTTGGACAAAGGAGAAATGCTCACTAACAGGGACGTAAAAAAATTTGTGCACAAAATTTGAGAGAAATACGTTTTTTGGTGCGTCTGGAACATTTCTGGGATCTTTTTATTTCAGCTCATGAAACATGAGACCAACACTTTACAATGTTGCGTTTATTTTTCTGTTCAGTATATTATAGTATATTGCTATGGAGGGGGTGGAGAACGACGTGCTGATGGATATGTACGACACAGACCCACTCCATTAGAGACCCTACTGAGTATTTCCCACTTTAGCTGAGACAGGTAGACAGGTAGAAAAGTTCTCTCCACAGCCCAATATTCTCAACATACCAATGTCAACATTATATTTTCTTTGGTATTATTATAATTTTTTTTATTGGTTCCATATTTGGTTTTTATTATTTAGTCATTGCATTTTCTTGTTGTCACAAAAGAAGCGGCCGTTGATTATTAAAGTTCCATATCTTTTGGATGAGTTATCCACATTGCGATGCGGGCTTTTTATTTTGAAGGTTTCCTCATTAACATACGGAAGTGACATCATCGTTTGGGCTGCTGTCAGAATACTAGTCCGGTCCCGGACAAGATTGACACATTTTTATTAGGGTTTTATTTACCGCAGTGTCTAGTAATTGTCCAAACGTATGGCCACGTTCCCACTCTATTATTGCTATCGAATTTTCACAAATGCCTTACTCTACGTCATTCCCAAACATTTTATGAAAGTACGAAAATGTGAAAATGACTATATCTAAGTGGTCGCTTGTCAGAAAACGTTTTTAAAAAAGCCATCATATTCTTCCTGAGGGTGTACAGTATATGAACAGGTTTTTATATATACGATTTCATGTTGCTAAAACGCTGTCAGTTCCACTTTAACTATGTTCAGAAATAAATGTTTGGTGTATTGCACAGGAAGTCGGTGGCACCTTAATTGGGGAGGATGGGCTCGTGGTAACGGCTGGAGCGGAATAAGTGGAATGGGATCCAATACACTGTTCCAGCTATTATTATGAGCCAGCCTCCCCTCAGCCATCCTCCCCTCAGCCATCCTCCCCTCAGCCATCCTCCCCTCAGCCAGCCTCCCCTCAGCCATCCTCCCCTCAGCCAGCCTCCCCTCAGCAGCCTCCCCTCAGCCATCCCCCTCAGCAGCCTCCCCTCAGCCATCCTCCCCTCAGCCATCCTCCCCTCAGCCAGCCTCCTCTAAGCCATCCTCCCCTCAGCCAGCCAGCCTCCGCTCAGCAGCCTCGTCTCAGCCAGCCTCCCCTCAGCCATCCTCCCCTCAGCCATCCTCCTATCAGCCATCCTCCTCTCAGCAGCCTCCCCTCAGCCATCCTCCCCTCAGCCATCCTCCCCTCAGCCATCCTCCCCTCAGCCATCCTCCCCTCAGCCAGCCTCCCCTCAGCCAGCCTCCTCTAAGCCATCCTCCCCTCAGCCAGCCAGCCTCGGCACCTCGTCTCAGCCAGCCTCCCCTCAGCCATCCTCCCTCAGCCATCCTCCCCTCAGCCATCCTCCCCTCAGCCATCCTCCCCTCAGCCATCCTCCCCTCAGCCATCCTCCCTCAGCCATCCTCCCCTCAGCAGCCTCCCCTCAGCCATCCCCCCCTCAGCAGCCTCCCCTCAGCCATCCTCCCCTCAGCCATCCTCCCCTCAGCCAGCCTCCTCTAAGCCATCCTCCCCTCAGCCAGCCAGCCTCCGCTCAGCAGCCTCGTCTCAGCCAGCCTCCCCTCAGCCATCCCCCTCAGCAGCCTCCCCTCAGCCATCCTCCCCTCAGCCATCCTCCCCTCAGCCAGCCTCCTCTCAGCCATCCTCCCCTCAGCCATCCTCCCCTCAGCCAGCCTCCTCTCAGCCATCCTCCCCTCAGCCATCCTCCCCTCAGCAGCCCCCCCTCAGCAGCCTCCCCTCAGCCATCCTCCCCTCAGCAGCCTTCTCTCAGCCAAGTTGATGGCCTTAATCGATGACACAACAGTGGTAGGCCTGATCACCGACAATGATGAGACGGCCTACAGGGAGGAGGTCAGAGACCTGGCCGTGTGGTGCCAGGACAACAACCTCTCCCTCAACGTGATCAAGACAAAGGAGATGATTGTGGACTACAGGAAAAGGAGGGGCTGTAGTGGAGCAGGTTGAGAGCTTCAAGTTCCTTGGTGTCCACATCACCAATAAACTATCATGGTCCAAACACACCAAGACAGTCGTGAAGAGGGCACGACAGAACCTATTCTCCCTCAGGAGAATAAAAATATTTGACATGGATCCTCAGATCCTCAAAAAGTTCTACAGCTGCACCATCGAGAGCATCCTGACAGGTTGCATCGCTGCCTGGTATGGCAACTGCTCAGCCTCCGACCGCAAGGCACTACAGAGGGTAGTGTGTACGGCCCAGTACATCACTAGGGCCAAGCTTCCTGCCATCCAGGACCTCAATACCAGGTGGTGTCAGAGGAAGGCCCAAAAATTGTCAAAGACTTCAACCACTCTAGTCATAGACTGTTCTCTCTGCTACCGCACGGCAAGCGGTACCGGAGCGCCAAGTCTAGGTCCAAAAGGCTCCTTAACAGCTACCCCCAAGCCATAAGACTCATGAACAGCTAATCACATGGCTTTCCAGACCCCCTCCCTCCCTCCCCCCTCTTTTACACCTCTGCTACTCTCTGTTTATTATCTATGGTCACTTTAACTCTACCTACATGTACATATTACCTCAATTACCTCAACTAACCGGTACTCCCTGTATATAGCCTCCACATTGACTCTGTACCGGTACCCCCTGTATATAGCCTCCACATTGACTCTGTACCGGTACCCCCTGTATATAGCCTCCACATTGACTCTGTACCGGTACCCCCTGTATATAGCCTCCACACTGACTCTGTACCGGTACCCCCTGTATATAGCCTCCACATTGACTCTGTACCGGTACCCCCTGTATATAGCCTCCACATTGACTCTGTACCGGTACCCCCCTGTATATAGTCTCCACATTGACTCAGTTCCGGTACCCCCTGTATATATATCCTTGCTTGTTATTTTACTGTTTTACTGTTAAGGGCTTGTAAGTAAACATTGTATTGTTGTATTGGGTGCTTGTGACAAATGCAATTAGATTTGATAATTTATCTTTCTCTGTCATTCATGTCAGTGTTGGCAACTTTGTGGAATTTCTTAAATGTCTTGAGAGAAAGCTAACTGTTACCATCCTTCATAGAAGAGACAAACAGATCTTGACATTTATGGAATAGATTTCTCATTCCCTTGTTCCAAAAAAATGGAATATTTATAGAGAAATTACGAAGGGGGGAAAACACTCAGTTTAACATTTAGCATTGATGGTTCAAATTCTAATTTATTGTCGCATCTATAATGTCCTGTGAATGTGTGTCCTTGCGATGTGTTTATGTGTGTGTGTGTGTGTGTGTGTGTGTGTGTGTGTGTGTGTGTGTGTGTGTGTGTGTGTGTGTGTGTGTGTGTGTGTGTGTGTGTGTGTGTGTGTGTGTGTGTTCCAAGGTCAGTCTGAAGCTGATTGATAGGTCTGCTGGTCGATATTATTGATTGTTTCTGGCCTTGTGTTTCTGGTTCCTCTTGAGAGGGTAATTTAAGTGACTCAAATCCATTTTTTTTTTTTTGCATATCCGATTTGAATCTGTTCTTAATCCTGACAAAATATGCACATAGATTCAGATATTTCATACCACCTTCACACTTGAGACTTGTGTCTGAACGGTCAAATCTGATTTATTAGGTGTTTTTTAGACTTTTACTTGGCTACTCTGTTGATAGTTTGACAAGATCACGTTGTAGCTAACTAGCTTGTTATTTGTTTACAAACAAATGAGTGTATGTGTTAAAAGGCTAAACGGCTAACTAGCTAGCTGACCGCTGTGGCTAGCCAGTTGACTGCTGTGGCTAGCTAGCTGACTGCTGTGGCTAGCTAGCTGACCGCTGTGGCTAGCTAGCTGACCGCTGTGGCTAGCTAGTTGACCGCTGTGGCTAGCCAGTTGACTGCTGTGGCTAGCTAGCTGACCGCTGTGGCTAGCTAGCTGACCGCTGTGGCTAGCCAGTTGACTGCTGTGGCTAGCTAGCTGACCGCTGTGGCTAGCTAGTTGACCGCTGTGGCTAGCTAGCTGACCGCTGTGGCTAGCTAGTTGACAGCTGTGGCTAGCTAGTTGACCGCTGTGGCTAGCTAGTTGACCGCTGTGGCTAGCTAGCTGACCGCTGTGGCTAGCTAGTTGACTGCTGTGGCTAGCTAGTTGACCGCTGTGGCTAGCTAGTTCACTGCTGTGGCTAGCTAGTTGACCGCTGTGGCTAGCTAGTTGACTGCTGTGGCTAGCTAGCTGACCGCTGTGGCTAGCTAGTTCACTGCTGTGGCTAGCTAGCTGACCGCTGTGGCTAGCTAGCTAACCGCTGTGGCTAGCCAGTTGACTGCTGTGGCTAGCTAGCTGACTGCTGTGGTTAGCTAAGCTAGCTGACTGCTGTGGCTAGCTAGCTGACCGCTGTGGCTAGCTAGCTGACTGCTGTGGCTAGCTAGCTGACCGCTGTGGCTAGCTAGTTGACAGCTGTGGCTAGCTAGTTGACCGCTGTGGCTAGCTAGTTGACCGCTGTGGCTAGCTAGCTGACCGCTGTGGCTAGCTAGTTGACAGCTGTGGCTAGCTAGTTGACCGCTGTGGCTAGCTAGTTGACCGCTGTGGCTAGCTAGCTGACCGCTGTGGCTAGCTAGTTGACTGCTGTGGCTAGCTAGTTGACCGCTGTGGCTAGCTAGTTCACTGCTGTGGCTAGCTAGTTGACCGCTGTGGCTAGCTAGTTGACTGCTGTGGCTAGCTAGCTGACCGCTGTGGCTAGCTAGTTCACTGCTGTGGCTAGCTAGCTGACCGCTGTGGCTAGCTAGCTAACCGCTGTGGCTAGCCAGTTGACTGCTGTGGCTAGCTAGCTGACTGCTGTGGTTAGCTAAGCTAGCTGACTGCTGTGGCTAGCTAGCTGACCGCTGTGGCTAGCTAGCTGACTGCTGTGGCTAGCTAGCTGACCGCTGTGGCTAGCCAGTTGACCGCTGTGGCTAGCTAGCTGACCGCTGTGGCTAGCTAGCTGACCGCTGCGGCTAGCTAGTTGACCGCTGCGGCTAGCTAGCTGACCGCTGCGGCTAGCTAGCTGACCGCTGCGGCTAGCTAGCTGACCGCTGTGCCTAGCTAGTTGACCGCTGTGGCTAGCTAGCTGACCGCTGTGGCTAGCTAGCTGACCGCTGTGGCTAGCTAGTTGACTGCTGTGGCTAGCCACAAATGACAAGGTTTAAAATTTGGATAATCTTATCCTTTGAGGCTTTAAACGTGTTCTTACAGTATATGATTTTGTACATTCAGAGCAACTGGGAAATGTCCATGACAGGCATTGTTGTCCCCTTAGCTTGCTGCATAACTTCTGAGTGATAGGAAGCACGTGAACCACCACCAATCAGCCTACGCCGCTGCTCGCACACCTGTCGCTGCTGTCTTAACACATTCACAAATCCGATTTGGTCAATTCTAACTTGCTGCCTGGACAGTCAACATTCTAAAACGGATTTGAAAAACAAAAGTGATTTGAGCAGTGTGAACAAGGCTTTAGTAACATGCTGCTCACTCCAACATCCCATCACAGGGATGTGTGTGTACGAATCAAATCAAATGAAATGTTATTTGTCACATCTGCCGAAATACAACGGGTGTAGTGAAATACAGTGAAATGCTTACTTACAAGCCCTTAACCAACAACGCAGTTGTAAGAAAAATACCCCCCAAAAAATTAAGAATAAATAAATAAAAGTAACAAATAATTAAAGAGCAGCAGTAAATAACAATAGAGAGGCTATAAACATGGGGTACCGGTACAGTGTCAATTTTCCGTGGGGCACAGGTTAGTAAAGATAATTGAGGTAATATGCGTAAGGACCAACGCTGGAGTAGAGAGGCAGGTACGGGGAGTCAAACATTTAATGAGGAACAGACAAGGGAACAAGACAAGAACAGCGTCAGCACACGGGTAAAAAAAAACGACATAGTAACGTTAATGCGTAATGCAGGGGGAACAGACCTGGGGAGCAGACAGATATAGGGAAGGAAATAACACAGGTGATCGCTGATGCGCGTGACAAGGGAAGCAGGTGTGCGTAATGAGCCCCCGGGGCACCTTCGAGCGAGAGCTGAAGGAGAGCGGGGAGCAGGCATGATAATATTTACATGTAGGTAGAGTTATTAAAGTGACAGGGTTGCATGGTGTTTGCAACGCCAGGGTTGTGGGTTTGATTCACACGGGACCAGTACGGGGAAAAGAAATAAAACATTTATGAAATGTTTACATTCACTACTGTAAATCGCTCTGGATAAGAGTGTCTGCTAAATGACTAAAATGTAGATTATAAACAGAGAGAGTGTGTGTGTGTGTGTGTGAGACATGTATGTAAATCATTGCTCAGGGAAATGTGATGCATCTCTGTAGCTGATGGTAATACAGGACACCCAGGATATAGTCATCTTCTGTATTTAACCCTTCTGAAGAGCAGTTGTGGGGGGAGGGGTTTAACTGGTTTAACTTGCTCAAGGGTAGAACAGCAGATCTTTTACCCCTTGTCAGCTCGGGGACACTAACATTACTGGCCCTATGCTTTTAACTACTAGACTACCTGGAGCTTTGAACACACTGAACACACTGTGTGTGTGTGTGTGTGTGTGTGTGTGTGTGTGTGTGTGTGTGTGTGTGTGTGTGTGTGAGTGTCCGTGTGTGTGTGTGTGTGTGTGTGTGTGTGTGTGTGTGTGTGTGTGTGTGTGTGTGTGTGTGTGTGTGTGTGTGTGTGTGTGTGTGTGTGTGTGTGTGTGTGTGTGTGTGTGTGTCCGTGTGTGTGAGTGTGTGTGTGTGTGTGTGTGTGTGTGTGTGTGTGTGTGTGTGTGTGTATGTGTGTGTGTATGTGTGTGTGTGTGTGTGTGTGTGTGTGTGTGTGTGTGTGTGTGTGTGTGTGTTTAATCAAAACTCATTGGGAAAGCTACATCCACCGACTGTATTAATGAAAAGTAAATGTTGTTTTCTGAAAGCTGTGGGTTTTTTTTTGTACAGCCTGGTAAAATAACAAAAGCTGACCTTGAATTGAATACAATTAACTAGACTGAGTAGGAGGTATTACTGGATAAGGGACTTCTTAGTCAGTTGTACAACTTAATGCATTCAACTGAAATGTGTCTTCCACATTTAACCCAACCCCTTTGAATCAGAGAGGTGAGGGGGGGGATGCCATAATCGACATCCACATATTCGGCTCCCGGGGAACAGTGGGTTAACTGCCTTGCTCAGGGGGCAGAACGACAGATTTTGACCTTGTCAGCTCGGGGATTCAATCCAGCAACCTTTCGGTTACTGGCCCAACGCTCTAACCACTAGGCTACCTGCCACCCACTTACTGCTGTAAAGGGAAGTGTGGGATGACTGAGTAGGAGGTATTACTGCTGTAAGGGGAAGTGTGGGATGACTGAGTAGAAGGTATTACTGCTGTAAGGAGAAGTGTGGGATGACTGAGTAGGAGGTATTACTGCCGTAAGGGGAAGTGTGGGATGACTGAGTAGAAGGTATTACTGCTGTAAGGGGAAGTGTGGGATGACTGAGTAGGAGGTATTACTGCTGTAAGGGGAAGTGTGGGATGACTGAGTAGAATGTATTACTGCTGTAAGGGGAAGTGTGGGATGACTGAGTAGGAGGTATTACTGCTGTAAGGGGAAGTGTGGGATGACTGAGTAGGAGGTATTACTGCTGTAAGGGGAAGTGTGGGATGACTGAGTAGGAGGTATTACTGCTGTAAGGAGAAGTGTGGGATGACTGAGTAGAAGGTATTACTGCCGTAAGGAGAAGTGTGGGATGACTGAGTAGGAGGTATTACTGCTGTAAGGAGAAGTGTGGGATGACTGAGTAGAAGGTATTACTGCTGTAAGGGGAAGTGTGGGATGACTGAGTAGGAGGTATTACTGCTGTAAGGGGAAGTGTGGGATGACTGAGTAGAATGTATTACTGCTGTAAGGGGAAGTGTGGGATGACTGAGTAGGAGGTATTACTGCCGTAAGGGGAAGTGTGGGATGACTGAGTAGGAGGTATTACTGCTGTAAGGAGAAGTGTGGGATGACTGAGTAGGAGGTATTACTGCTGTAAGGGGAAGTGTGGGATGACTGAGTAGAAGGTATTACTGCTGTAAGGGGAAGTGTGGGATGACTGAGTAGAAGGTATTACTGCTGTAAGGGGAAGTGTGGGATGACTGAGTAGAAGGTATTACTGCTGTAAGGGGAAGTGTGGGATGACTGAGTAGAAGGTATTACTGCTGTAAGGAGAAGTGTGGGATGACTGAGTAGGAGGTATTACTGCTGTAAGGGGAAGTGTGGGATGACTGAGTAGGAGGTATTACTGCTGTAAGGGGAAGTGTGGGATGACTGAGTAGGAGGTATTACTGCTGTAAGGGGAAGTGTGGGATGACTGAGTAGGAGGTATTACTGCTGTAAGGGGAAGTGTGGGATGACTGAGTAGGAGGTATTACTGCTGTAAGGAGAAGTGTGGGATGACTGAGTAGGAGGTATTACTGCTGTAAGGGGAAGTGTGGGATGACTGAGTAGGAGGTATTACTGCTGTAAGGGGAAGTGTGGGATGACTGAGTAGGAGGTATTACTGCTGTAAGGGGAAGTTGACTGTATATTCTTAATAGTTAAATTGCATTGTGTCAATTAAATGATAATCCTCTTCAGCTGTTGGCTCAAAGCCATTATTTCCATTAACATCAATACATAAACAATATATTGGATGAAAGCATTCGCTAAATGGGGCAGGACCACTCAAGGAAGGACATCACAGCGATGGTTGGAGTCATTAAAACTTGTTTTTCAACCACTCCACACATTTCTTGTTAAACAAACTATAGTTTTGGCAAGTCGGTTAGGACATCTACTTTGTGCACGACACAAGTCATTATTCCAACAATTGTTTAAATACAGATTATTTCACTTATAATTCATTGTTATCAAAATTCCAGTGGGTCAGAGGTTTACATACGCTAAGTTGACTGGGCCTTTAAACAGCTTGGAAAATTCCAGAATAGGCTAATTGACATAATTTGAGTCAATTGGAGGTGTACCTGTGGATGTATTTCAAGGCCAACCTTCAAACTCAGTGCCTCTTTGCTTGACATTATGGGAAAATCGAAAGAAATCAGCCAAGACATCAGAAAAAAATGGTAGACCTCCACAAGTCTGGTTCATCCTTGGGAGCAATTTCCAAATGCCTCAAGGTACCAAGTTCAGCTGTACAAACAGTAGTACGCAAAAATATACACCATGGGACCATGCAGCTGTCATACCGCTCAGGAAGGAGACGCATTCTGTCTCCTAGAGATGAACGTACTTTGGTGTGAAAAGTGCAAATCAATCCCAGAACAACAGCAAAGGACCTTGTGAAGATGCTGGAGGAAACAGGTACAAAAGTATCTATATCCACCTATATCCAAAACGAGTCCTTTAATCGACATAACCTGAAAGGCCGCTCAGCAAGGAAGAAGCCACTGCTCCAAAACCGCCATAAACAAGCCAGACTACGGTTTGCAACTGCACATGGGGACAAAGATCGTACTTTTTGGAGAAATGTCCTCTGGTCTGATGAAAATAAAAATAGAACTGTTTGGCCATAATGACCATCGTTATGTTTGGAGGAAAAAGGGGGAGGCTTGCAAGCCGAAGAACACCATCCCAACCGTGAAGCACGTGTCCCGTGTGGCTCAGTTGGTAGAGCATGGTGTTTGCAACGCCAGGGTTGTGGGTTCGATTCCCACGGGGGACCAGTACGGAGAAGAAAGACAAAAAAAATGTATGAAATGTATGCATTCACTGCTGTAAATCACTCTGG
The DNA here is from genome assembly GCF_905237065.1 of Salmo salar. Lineage (NCBI taxonomy): Eukaryota > Metazoa > Chordata > Actinopteri > Salmoniformes > Salmonidae > Salmo > Salmo salar. The sequence continues at coordinate 88,002,243 of NC_059445.1, forward strand.
ATAACAGTGTCTGCTAAATGACAAAAATGTAAATGTGGGTGGCAGCATCATGTTGTGGGGGTGCTTTGCTGCAGGAGGGACTGGTGCACTTCACAGAATAGATGGCATCATGAAGCAGGAAAATGATGTGGATATATTGAAGCAACATCTCAGGACATCAGTCAGGAAGTTAAAGCTTGGTCGCAAATGGGTCTTCCAAATGGACAATGACCCCAAGAATAGTTCCAAAGTTGTGGCAAAATGGCTTAAAGACAACAAAGTCAAGATATTGGAGTGGCCATAACAAAGCCCTGACCTTAATCCTATAGAAAATGTGTGGGAAGAACTGAAAAAGCGTGTGCGAGCAAGGAGGCCTACAAACCTGACTCAGTTACACCAGCTCTGTCAGGAGGAATGGGCCAAAATTTGTGGAAGGCTACCTGAAACGTTTGACACAAGTTAAACAATTTAAAGGCAATGCTACCAAATACTAATTGAGTGTATGTAAACTTCTGACCCACTGGGAATGTGATGAAAGAAATAAAAGCTGAAATAAATCATTCTCTCTACTATTATTCTGACGTTTCACATTCTTAAAATAAAGTGGTGATCCTAACTGACCTAAGACAGGGAATTTTTACTAGGATTAAATGTCAGGAATTGTGAAAAACTGAGTGTAAATGTATTTGGCTAAGGTGTATGTAAACTTCTGACTTGTTTTTGAAAGTAAAGCAAAATTTCTGTCCAATAAAATAACTTCACATTGATCAGAAATACAGCGTAGGCTGTTGTTAATGTTGTAAATGACTACTGGAATATCTACATAGGTGTACAAAGGCCCGTTATCAGCAACCATCACTCCTGTGTTCCAGTGACACGTTGTGTTAGCTAATCCAAGTTTATCATTTTAAAAGGCTAATTGATCATTAGAAAACCCTTTTGCAATTATGTTAGCACAGCTGAAAACTGTTGTACTGATTAAAGAAGCAATAAAACTGGCCTTCTTTAGACTAGTTGAGTATCTGGAGCATCAGCATTTGTGGGTTCGATTACAGTCTCAAAATGGCCAGAAACAAAGACCTTTCCTCTGAAACTCGTCAGTTAATTCTTGATCTGAGAATTGAAAGGCTATTCCATGTGAGAAATTGCCAAGAAACTGAAGATCTCATACAACGCTGTGTACTATTCCCTACACAGAACAGCGCAAACTGGCTCTAACCAGAATAGAAAGAGGAGTGAGAGGCCCCGGTGCACAACGAGCAAGAGGACAAGTACATTAGCGTGTCTAGTTTGAGAAACAGACAACTCACAGGTCCTCAACTGGCAGATTCATTAAATAGTACCCGCAAAACGTCAACAGTGAAGAGGATGCTGGCCTTCTAGGCAGTGTTGCAAAGAAAAGCCATATCTCAGACTGGCCAATAAAAATAAAAGATTAAGATGGGGAAAACAACACAGACACTGGACAGAGGAACTCTGCCTGGAAGGCCAGCATCCCGGAGTCGCCTCTTCACTGTTGACGTTGAGGCTGGTGTTTTTGCGGGGTACTATTTCATGAAGCTGCTAGTTGAGGACTTGTGAGGCGTCTGTTTATGTGTTCAGGACAGATGGGGTTCTGAACGATGTTCTGAATGATACTGGATTACATTCCCAGACAACAGCAGAAAGATGCACTGACCCCCCCCCCCCATCCTAAGATGTAATCCGACTGTTTGTGCAGTAATTCAATCACTTGCTGTCTCTCTCTCTGTTTGTTACATGATATATGGTTCAGTACAGTGGTGTAAAGTACTTATTAAGTAAAAATACTTTGAAGTACTACTTGAGTCGTTTTTTTTGTGGTATCTGTACTTTACTTTACTATTTATATTTTTGCTAACTTTTACTTTTACTTCACTAATTTCCTAAAAGAAAATACTTAACTTTTTTTTTTGTCCATACATTTTCCCTGACACCCAAAAATACTACATCCCTACTCTCTCTGAACTTGGGGACTATTTCATTTGTAAATGATGTCTGAGTGTTGGAGTGTGCCCCTGGCTGTTCGTCAATAAAAATAAAACATTTTTATTGTGCAGTCGGGTTAATATACAGAATTTGAAATGGATTATACTTTTACTTTTGATACTTAAGTACATTTTAAACCAAATACTTTTAGAGTTTTACTCAAGAAATATTTTACCGGGTGACTTTTTTTTATGACAAATTGAGTACTTTTCCACCACTGGTTCAGTACTGTAACTTAATTCTGTCCTTTTTTGAGTGTGTTTGATTGGATTACACCCATCCTCCACCCCACTCCACATCGCAAAACTCTATTACTTGATGATAATAGCACTCAATGTTGCCCTTAGTGGCCGGTTTTGAACGCATTTCCTGACGTCCAATTTAAAAGTCAATCTTGAGTGATCTGGCTTGAATTCAGACTGTTTATGCATTAATTAAATCTCTCTCTGGCTCTCTCGGTTTGGTCCATTAAATATGGCTAAGTATTGTAACCTAATTATGTCTGTATCCTCTTTGAGAGTGTGTGTGTGTGTGTGTGTGTGTGTGTGTGTGTGTGTGTGTGTGTGTGTGTGTGTGTGTGTGTGTGTGTGTGTGTGTGTGTGTGTGTGTGTGTGTGTGTGTGTGTGTCCTCATTGAGCAGTCTTTAATGCTGTTAACATTGTTGTTGACACACACAGTGTTCTAATGGCCTAAACGAGCTTCAGCCTTCACAGTGTTCTAATGGCCTAAACGAGCTTCAGCCTTCACAGTGTTCTAATGGCCTAAACGAGCTTCAGCCTTCACAGTGTTCTAATGGCCTAAACGAGCTTCAGCCTTCACAGTGTTCTAATGGCCTAAACGAGCTTCAGCCTTCACAGTGTTCTAATGGCCTAAACGAGCTTCAGCCTTCACAGTGTTCTAATGGACTAAACGAGCTTCAGCCTTCACAGTGTTCTAATGGCCTAAACGAGCTTCAGCCTTCACAGTGTTCTAATGGCCTAAACGAGCTTCAGCCTTCACAGTGTTCTAATGGCCTAAACGAGCTTCAGCCTTCACAGTGTTCTAATGGCCTAAACGAGCTTCAGCCTTCACAGTGTTCTAATGGACTAAACGAGCTTCAGCCTTCACAGTGTTCTAATGGCCTAAACGAGCTTCAGCCTTCACAGTGTTCTAATGGCCTAAACGAGCTTCAGCCTTCACAGTGTTCTAATGGCCTAAACGATTCCCTGATCCACCTCTACGCAGACGACACCATTCTGTATACCTCTGGCCCTTCCTCGGACACTGTGCTAACAAACCTCCAGACGAGCTTCAATGCCATACAACACTCCTTCCGTGGCCTCCAACTGCTCTTAAACGCTAGTAAAACCAAATGCATGCTTTTCAAAACCGTTCGCTGCCCGCACCTTCCCGCCCGGCTAGCATCACCACCCTGGACGGTTCCGACCTAGAATATGTCGACAACTATAAATACCTAGGTGTCTGGTTATAAACACGAGGGCGAGCACCGAGTCCATGATAACTCGGTACTGGTACCTCGTGTATATAGCCGAGTCCATGATAACTTGGCAATAAACACAGGGTACCAGTACAGAGTCAATGATAACATGGCTATATAGACAGAGTACCAGTACTGAGTCCATGATAACTTGGCTATATACACAGAGTACCAGTACTGAGTCCATGATAACTTGGCTATATACACAGAGTACCAGTACTGAGTCCATGATAACTTGGCTATATACACAGAGTACCAGTACTGAGTCCATGATAACATGGCTATAAACACAGAGTACCAGTACTGAGACAATGATAACTTGGCTATATACACAGAGTACCAGTACAGAGTCAATGATAACATGGCTATATACACAGAGTACCAGTACTGAGTCCATGATAACTTGGCTATATACACAGGGTACCAGTACTGAGTCAATGATAACATGGCTATATACACAGAGTACCAGTACTGAGTCCATGATAACTTGGCTATATACACAGAGTACCAGTACTGAGTCCATGATAACTTGGCTATATACACAGGGTACCAGTACTGAGTCAATGATAACATGGCTATATACACAGAGTACCAGTACTGAGTCCATGATAACTTGGCTATAAACACAGAGTACCAGTACTGAGTCAATGATAACTTGGCTATAAACACAGAGTACCAGTACTGAGTCAATGATAACTTGGCTATAAACATGAGGTCCCAGTAATGAGTCCATGATAACTTGGTTATATACACAAGGTACCAGTACTGAGTCCATGATAACTTGGCTATAGGGGTCAGAGAGATGTTGAAAATGTCAGTGAAGACACTTGTCAGCTGGTCAGCGCACGCTCTGACTACATGTCCTGGTAATCCGTCTGGCCTTGCGATCTTGTGAATGTTAACCTGTTAGGGCTAAGGGGCAGTATTTACACGGCCGGATAAAAAACGTACCCGATGTAATCTGGTTATTACTACTGCCCAGAAACTAGAATATGCATATAATTATTGGCTTTGGATAGAAAACACCCTAAAGTTTCTAAAACTGTTTGAATGGTGTCTGTGAGTATAACAGAACTCATATGGCAGGCAAAAACCTGAGAAGATTCCTTACAGGAAGTGGCCTGTCTGACAAGTTCTTGTTCTTCTTGACTCTCTTTATTGAAAACTGAGGATCTTTGCTGTAACGTGACACTTCCTACGGCTCCCATAGGCTCTCAGAACCCAGGAAAAAGCTGAATGATGTAATTCCAGCCCCTGGCTGAAAAACATTAGTGCCTTTGGTAAGTGGTCTATCAGAGGACAATCTGACTGAGGCACGTGCACAAGGTGACACCATGTTTTTATTTTCTCTCTCTTTGAACTAAAACACGCTTTCCCGGTCGGAATATTATCGCTTTTTTTACGAGAAAAATTGCATAAAAATTGAGCGATTGACATGCTTCCAAGTACGGTAATGGAATATTTAGAATTTTTTTGTCATGAAACGCGTCGTGCGCATCACCCTTCTTTACACTTCGGATAGTGTCTTGAACGCACGATCAAAACAGAGGATATTTGAACATAACTATGGATTATTTTGAACCAAACCAACATTTGTTATTGAAGTAGAAGTCCTGGGAGTGCATTCTGACGAAGAACAGCAAAGGTAATAACATTTTTCTTATAGTAAATCTGACTTTGGTGAGGGCTAAACTTGGTGGGTGTCTAAATAGCTAGCCCTGTGATGCCGGGCTATCTACTGAGAATATTGCAAAATGTGCTTTCACCGAAAAGCTATTTTAAAATCGGACATAGCGAGTGCATAGAGGAGTTCTGTATCTATAATTCTTAAAATAATTGTTACTTTTTTTGTGAACGTTTATCGTGAGTAATTTAGTAAATTCACCGGAAGTTTGCAGGTGTATGCTAGTTCTGAACGTCACATGCTAATGTAAAAAGCTGGTTTTTGATATAAATATGAACTTGATTGAACAAAACATGCATGTATTGTATAACATAATGTCCTAAGATTGTCATCTGATGAAGATCATCAAAGGTTAGTGCTGCATTTAGCTGTGGTTTGGGTTTATGTGACATTATATGCTAGCTTGAAAAATGGGTGTCTGATTATTTCTGGCTGGGTACTCTGCTGACATAATCTAATGTTTTGCTTTCGTTGTAAAGCCTTTTTGAAATCGGACAGTGTGGTTAGATTAACGAGAGTCTTGTCTTTAAAATGGTGTAAAATAGTCATATGTTTGAGAAATTGAAGTAATAGCATTTCTAAGGTATTTGAATAACGCGCCACGGGATTCCACTGGCTGTTACGTAGGTGGGACGAAATCGTCCCACTGGCCCTAGAGAAGTTAACCTGTTTACAGGTCTCCGTCATATCGGCTACGGAGAGCGTGATCACACAGTCGTCCGAAACAGCTGGTGCTCTCATGCATGGTTCAGTGTTGCTTGCCTTGAAACGAGCATAGAAGATATTTAACTCGTCTGGTAGGCTCGCGTCATTGGGCAGCTCGCGGCTGGGTTTCCTTGTGTAGTCCGTGATAGTTTGCTGCCACATCCGACGAATGTCAGAGCCGGAGTAGTATGATTCGATCTTAGATGCTTTGCATGTTTGATGGTTCGTCAGAGGACGCAGCAGAATTTCTTAGAAGCTTTCGTTTTAGTGTCCCGCTCCTTGAAAGCAGTAGTTTCTAGCCTTTAGCTAGGTGCGGATGTTGCATGTAACCCATGGCTTCTGGTTGGGATATGTACGTACGGTCAATGTGGGGACGACATCGTCGATGCACTTATTAATGAAACTGGTGACTGTGTGATGTACTCGTCAATGCCATCGGATGAATCCTGGAACATATTCCAGTCTGTGCTGAAACAGTCATGTAGTTTAGCATCTGCTTCATCTGACCACTTCTGTATTGAGCAAGTGGTACATCCTGTTTGAGTTTTTCCTTGCAAGCAGGATGAGTTATGGTCAGATTTCTAAAAGGGATCTAGAGTTGTTTTGCCTCTAGTTACAAAAAGACGGATTTCAGTTTGCCTGCATTGGCAAGAAATGTGTGGAGTGGTTGAAAAATGACTTTTAAACCTCTTTGGGGTAGGTGGGACGCTAGCGTCACACCTGCCCAACATCCGGTGAAATTGCAGAGCGCGAAATTCAAAATACAAAATTCATAATATTAAACATTCATGAAAGTACAAGTGTTATACATCAGTAAAAAGCTTAACTTCTTGTTAATCCAGCCGCTATGTCAGATTTCAAAACGACTTTACGGCGAAAGCACACCATGTGATTATCTGAGGACAGCGCCCAGCATACAAAAGCATTACAAACATTTTCATACCAGGCAGTGGTGTCACGAAAGTCAGAAATAGCTATAAAATAAAATCACTTACCTTTGAAGATCTTCCTCTGGTGGCAATGCCAAGGGTCCCCAGCTACACAATGAATGTTCATTTTCTTTTATAAAATCCATTTTTCTAGCCTAACACGAAACATTTGTAAATCGCTTGTGTCGTGAATTCCGTCTCATTCAACTTTCAACAAAACATTCAATGTAATAATAACTTTTTTTTATTATACTAAACCAACGTTTATCCAGTCATGGTTGGTTTCATTACAATCCTCTGCTTGTTAGTAACACAACCACACTTGGTTCTTTTTGCGGGACGTATTGACCGAAACAAACCGATATGAAGACACCAATCAATGACCTCATTTTGCACCAATGAATTGACCGGTGTGTTGTTGATTGACTGTCTTTTGGTCCAATGACCACTGATCCTCTTGAAATCTAGCTTGGAACATAGCCAATGAGCTGAGGTAAACGGCAATATGTAATGGTTATATGTTGGAAGACCAGCCTTTGTCGTAAACTCGGGCGTAAAGAGGTTCATTCGCCATTGAAAATCTTACTTGAAGAAGTGTTACGCATAGCAATATATGATCAAGAGCATTTTCAGCAATTTTATATATTTAAATTATGGTGACTAAATCAGGAAAAGCAAAAACATAGTCTAGGTATACAGATTTACACCAAAATATAGAGCTAACATCACTTTGGTAGGGGGCACCTCCGGATGAAAAGTGTGCCCAAAGTAAACTGCCTGCTACTCAGGCCCAGAAGCTAGGATATGCATATAATTGATATATTTGGATAGAAAACACTCAGTTTCCAAATCTGTTAAAATAATGTCTGTGAGTATAACAGAACTGATATGGCAGGCGGAAACCTGAAAAGAATCCATCCAGGAAGTGCGATTATTTTATGTTTGTAGTTTTCTATTGAATGCCATTACAGTATCCATTGACTTAGGACTCAAATTGCACTTCCTATGGCTTCCACTAGATGGCAACAGTCTTTAGAAATTGTTTCAGGCTTGTATTCTGACAAATGAGGGAGTAAGACCACTTTGAGTGAGTGGACCCTGGGAAGTCGCCAGACCTGTTTTCCTGCGCACGACCGGGAGCGCACCTTTCTTGTTTTTCTTTTATATTGACGACGCTATTGTCCGGTTGAAATATTATCAATTATTTAGGCTAAAAACAACCTGAGGTTGAATATAAACATCGTTTGACATGTTTCTACGAACTTTACGGACACTATTTGGATTTTTCGTCTGCCTGTTGTGAGCTATTGGATTACTGCAAAAAACGCGCCAACAAAACAAATATTTTTGGATATAAAGAGGGACTTTATCGAACAAAACAAACATTTATCATCAAAGGTAAGGAATTTTTTATATCGCTAATTCTGACTTTTGTGTCGCACCTGCCTGGTTGAAATATGATTTTCATGTGTTTGTATGGTGGGGCGCTGTCCTCAGATAATTGCATCGTGTGCTTTCACCGTAAAGCCTTTTTGAAATCTGACACAGCGGCTGGATTAACAAGAAGTTAAGCTTTATTTTGATGTATAACACATATATTTTCAAGAATGTTAAATATTTGAATTGAGTATTTTTGAATTTCGCGCTCTGCAATTTCACTGGATGTTGGCCAGGTAGGACGCTACCGTCCCAAGTACTCATAAGAAGTTAAAGTCCCCGGCCGCTAGGAGCGCCACCTCTGGATGAGCATTTTCTTGCTTGCTTATGACCCTATGCAGCTGGTTGAGTGAGGTCTTAATGCCAGCATCGGTTTGTGGTGGCAAAACAGACAGCTATGAAAAATATAGATGAAAACTCTATGGAAACACTGTGTGTGTGTGTGTGTGTGCTCCTGTGAGTATTGTATTCCTGTGTGTACTATGTTCTCACCCAGTACAGTAAGGTAGGCCTTGGCGGTCTTGACAGGCATGGTGAACAGAGAACAGGTGTACATCCCTTCGTCAGCCAGTGTGATCTCGTTGATACTGATGGTCAGCTCGGACCACGACGCCCTCACCAGCTCTATGCGGTTATCTCTCAGAGCTAAAGAGAGAAAGACAGAGAGGGAGAGACACAGAGAGAGAGAGACAAAGAGAGGAGAAAACAGAGAATTGAATAATGAATATTATCGCTAACAATAACAATGTCCAAATCTTATTTCATCACACACAATATTTCAACAAAAAAAACTGAAAGAAATGTACTTGTTACAATTCTCCCTGGGTGGTGCAATTGAGGAGAGAGGAGAGGGCTAGAGAGTAGAGGGCTAGAGAGGAGAGAATAGAACTAGAGAGTAGAGGGCTAGAGAGGAGAAGGACATAGAGGAGAGGGCTAGAGAGGAGAGAGGAGAGGGCTAGGGATGAGAGATGAGAGAGGACAGGGCTAGAGGGGAGAGGGCTAGAAAGGAGAGAGGCTAGAGAGGAGAGAGGAGAGGGCTAGAGAGGAGAGATGAGAGAGGACAGGGCTAGAGAGGAGAGAGGCTAGAGAGGAGAGTGCTAGAGAGGGGGGTGCTAGAGAGGAGAGAGGACAGGGCTAGAGAGGAGAGGGCTAGAGAGGAGAGGGCTAGAGAGTAGAGGGCTAGAGAGGAGAGGGCTAGAGAGTCTTCCCTGTAGCTCAGTTGGTAGAGCATGGTGTTTGCAACGCCAGGGTTGTGGGTTCGATTCCCACAACCCTGGCAGTATGTTATTACCAGGCCAGTGTCCAGTGTAAATGTCTTTATACAGTATGTTATTACGAGCCCAGTGTCCGGTGTAAATGTCTTTATACAGTATGTTATTACCAGGCCAGTGTCCAGTGTAAATGTCTTTATACAGTATGTTATTACGAGCCCAGTGTCCGGTGTAAATGTCTTCGTACAGTATGTTACTACCAGGCCAGTGTCCGGTGCAGCAAACGCTTGAATATCTGTTAGACATCTTGATTGGAAAGGCAGTCTGACATTATAGACATTTGAAAAAAGGTGATCTCCCTACAGAAAACGGTGAACCATGGAGAAATCGATAGTAGAATACAAGGTATGTGAAAATCAATCAGAACCTTTCAAGACGTGAACATATCAGATGCATTATTGATCAGCTCAGAAGAGAGTGCATGGGTAATGCTTTAAATGGCAATGTTTGAGTTCAAAAGACGTACATGTAAAATGCATAGACTGGTAAGGCATACGGCCTTTTGTATTCCTTGTCTTTGGGTCTTTCCAGTGAGGTTTTTATGCCAAGCAGGCCCCATCTCTCCTATTGCTCTGCAGCAGAGATGAGAGTCAACTTAAAGGTAGAATAAGTAGACTGGATATTCCTTTTCTATTTTTTGTTTTCCTTGGCACTGCCAAGAAGGTTTTCTCACTGACATGAGTCTAGTCCAAGTGAAGGTCTCTCCTTCACGATTGGTCAAAATCCCTTTTAATTGCTCCTCATCAATCTACACACAATACGCCATAATAACAAAAAATATAAATAAAAAACGACCTTATTTACATAAGAATTCAGACCCTTTGCTATGAGTCCACTTGTGGTAAATTCAATTGATTGGTCATGATTTGGAAAGGCACACACCTGTCTATATAAGGTCTTACAGTGCATGTCAGAGCAAAAACCAAGCCTTGAGGTTAAAGGAATTGTCCGTAGAGCCCCGAGACAGGATTATGTCGAGGCACAGATCTGGGGAAGGGTACCAAAACATTTCTGCAGCATTAGAGGTCCCCATGAGCACAGTCGCTTCTTGGAATATTAAACTATTGTTTATTCGGCCAGTAACCTTAATTTTGCTAGATCGAATCCCCGAGCTGACAAGGTAAAAATATGTTGTTCTGCCCCCTGAACAAGACAGTTAACCCCCTGTTCCTAGGCTGTCATTGAAAATAATCATTTGTTCTTAAATGTCTTGCCTAGTTAAATAAAAGTTTATTTGTATTTTTTATGTTATCAACATACACACAGAACACATGATGTTATCATTGTCATGGGAGGCAAACACATGACAGACACACAGCGGCTAACCTTCCTTCTATCTAGTGTAATTTACTACAGGAAGGAAGGATGACAAATACTACAGGAAGGAAGGATGACAAATACCACAGGAAGGAAGGATGACAAATACTACAGGAAGGAAGGATGACAAATACGACAGGAAGGAAGGTAGGATGACAAATACGACAGGAAGGAAGGATGACAAATACTACAGGAAGGAAGGATGACAAATACTACATTTACATTTACATTTAAGTCATTTAGCAGACGCTCTTATCCAGAGCGACTTACAAATTGGTGCATTCACCTATAATATCCAGTGGAACAACCACTTTACAATAGTGCATCTAAATCATTTAAGGGGGGGGGTTAGAAGGATTACTTTATCCTATCCCAGGTATTCCTTGAAGAGGTGGGGTTTCAGGTGTCTCCGGAAGGTGGTGATTGACTCCGCTGTCCTGGCGTCGTGAGGGAGCTTGTTCCACCATAGGGGTGCCAGAGCAGCGAACAGTTTTGCTTCCTCAGAGGTAGGGGGGCCAGCAGGCCAGAGGTGGATGAGCGCAGTGCCCTCGTTTGGGTGTAGGGCCTGATCAGAGCCTGAAGGTACGGAGGTGCCGTTCCCCTCACGGCTCCGTAGGCAAGCACCATGGTCTTGTAGCGGATGCGAGCTTCAACTGGAAGCCAGTGGAGAGAGCGGAGGAGCGGGGTGACGTGAGAGAACTTGGGAAGGTTGAACACCAGACGGGCTGCGGCGTTCTGGATCAGTTGTAGGGGTTTAATGGCACAGGCAGGGAGCCCAGCCAACAGCGAGTTGCAGTAATCCAGACGGGAGATGACAAGTGCCTGGATTAGGACCTGCACCGCTTCCTGTGTGAGGCAGGGTCGTACTCTGCGAATGTTGTAGAGCATGAACCTACAGGATCGGGTCACCGCCTTTATGTTAGTGGAGAACGACAGGGTGTTGTCCAGGGTCACGCCAAGGTTCTTAGCACTCTGGGAGGAGGACACAATGGAGTTGTCAACCGTGATGGCGAGATCATGGAACAGGCAGTCCTTCCCCGGGAGGAAAAGCAGCTCCGTCTTGCCGAGGTTCAGCTTGAGGTGGTGATCCGTCATCCACACTGATATGTCTGCCAGACATGCAGACATGCGATTCGCCACCTGGTTATCAGAAGGTGGAAAGGAGAAGATTAATTGTGTGTCGTCTGCATAGCAATGATAGGAGAGACCATGTGAGGATATGACAGAGCCAAGTGACTTGGTGTATAGCGAGAATAGCAGAGAGCCTAGAACAGAGCCCTGGGGGACACCAGTGGTGAGAGCACGTGGTGCGGAGACAGATTCTCGCCACGCCACCTGGTAGGAGCGACCTGTCAGGTAGGACGCAATCCAAGCGTGGGCCGCGCCGGAGATGCCCAACTCGGATGCCCAACAACTTAAGCTACGTTAGGTTTACGTTAGCCTACCAGGCCGTATCTAACCGTTAGCTGGCTAACTTTGCTAGCTAACTTAAGCTACGTTAGGTTTACGTTAGCCTACCAGGCCGTATCTAACCGTTAGCTAGCTAACTTTGCTAGCTAACTTAAGCTACGTTAGGTTTACGTTAGCCTAGCGGGCCGTATCTAACCGTTAGCTAGCTAGGAAACTAGCTACCGGCAGAGGCTAACGTGACTGGCCTATGTGTTCTATTTACAGAGTCTGATACCATCAACATCTGCAAAGACATTAACTTCAAGCTCAGCACCAGGGAACTAGTTAAGTCACCTTTGCTAAATCTTTCCATGACTCTATAATGAGTGAATACTGGAGCAATAACACAGTCCGTGTTTTGTTGTCAAGAAGGCTACAATTTCTACTGTAGTTATTATGGATGCTTAGTTGATTATTGCTCCTGAAAAGTTTGAAGTCTAAATTGGAAAAGAGGAGGTATTAGTAAGGAAGGGATGGGATGGTGTTGTTACGTCCTGACCAGTAAAAGGGTTATTTGTTATTGTAGTTTGGTCAGGACGTGGCAGGGGGGTATTTGTTTTATGTGTTTCGGGTTTTTTTGGTTAATGTTCTATGTTAGTATATTTCTATGTTCGTTCTAGTTTTTCTATTTCTATGTTTAGTTTATTGGGTTGACCTTCAATTGGAGGCAGCTGTTCCTCGTTGCCTCTAATTGAAGGTCCTATTTAGTAGGGGTGTTTGTTCATTGGGATTTGTGGGTAGTTGTTCCGTGTGTAGCTGTGTGCCTCACAGGACTGATTTTTGTCGTTGTTTTTTGATTAAGTGTTTGTTTTGGTTTTCTTCGTAATAAAGAAGATGAGTATTCACATTCCCGCTGTGTTTTGGTCCCATCCTTACGACGAACGTGACAGGTGTGGGTGACTGGTGTCTGTTGGGGGGTGGGTATTGTGAGGAGGGGATGGTGTGGGTGCTGGTGCCTGTTGGGGGTGGGTATTGTGAGGAGGGGATGGTGTGGGTGGGTGACTGGTGTCTGTTGGGGGTGGGTATTGTGAGGAGGGGATGGTGTGGATGATGGTGTCTGTGGGGGGGTGGGTATTGTGAGGAGGGGATGGTGTGGGTGGGTGACTGGTGCCTGTTGGGGGGTGGGTATTGTGAGGAGGGGATGGTGTGGGTGGGTGACTGGTGTCTGTTGGGGGGTGGGTATTGTGAGGAGGGGATGGTGTGGGTGGGTGACTGGTGTCTGTGGGGGGGTGGGTATTGTGAGGAGGGGATGGTGTGGGTGATGGTGCCTGTTGGGGGGTGGGTATTGTGAGGAGGGGATGGTGTGGGTGGGTGACTGGTGTCTGTTGGGGGGTGGGTATTGTGAGGAGGGGATGGTGTGGGTGGGTGACTGGTGTCTGTGGGGGGGTGGGTATTGTGAGGAGGGGATGGTGTGGGTGATGGTGTCTGTGGGGGGGGTGGGTATTGTGAGGAGGGGATGGTGTGGGTGGGTGACTGGTGTCTGTTGGGGGGTGGGTATTGTGAGGAGGGGATGGTGTGGGTGGGTGACTGGTGTCTGTTGGGGGGTGGGTATTGTGAGGAGGGGATGGTGTGGGTGATGGTGTCTGTGGGGGGGTGGGTATTGTGAGGAGGGGATGGTGTGGGTGGGTGACTGGTGTCTGTTGGGGGGTGGGTATTGTGAGGAGGGGATGGTGTGGGTGGGTGACTGGTGTCTGTTGGGGGGGGTGGGTATTGTGAGGAGGGGATGGTGTGGGTGGGTGACTGGTGCCTGTTGGGGGGTGGGTATTGTGAGGAGGGGATGGTGTGGGTGGGTGACTGGTGTCTGTTGGGGGGTGGGTATTGTGAGGAGGGGATGGTGTGGGTGCTGGTGTCTGTTGGGGGGTGGGTATTGTGAGGAGGGGATGGTGTGGGTGACTGGTGTCTGTTGGGGGGTGGGTATTGTGAGGAGGGGATGGTGTGGGTGGGTGACTGGTGTCTGTTGGGGGGTGGGTATTGTGAGGAGGGGATGGTGTGGGTGGGTGACTGGTGTCTGTTGGGGGGTGGGTATTGTGAGGAGGGGATGGTGTGGGTGACTGGTGCCCGTTGGGGGGTGGGTATTGTGAGGAGGGGATGGTGTGGGTGACTGGTGCCCGTTGGGGGGTGGGTATTGTGAGGAGGGGATGGTGTGGGTGACTGGTGCCCGTTGGGGGTGGGTATTGTCTGTGAAGGTCAGTATGGATTATCTATTGACATGAAAGCTGTGGGTAGATATAGTATCTTGGTTGAGTGTGTATTGATGGGGACAAAGCGGTAAAATGTCGGCTAATCACTGACTGCGGTGTCCAACAGACTAATCCTCCCGCTGATGATCTTGACACCAGCTTTAGTAGTACAGGTTCTGTCGACCCATTGGATGAAAGCTTTCAGTCGGGACCAATTCAACATCATCTCACTCGGAAAGAGCAAAAGACTGCACGGGGCTGGCGAGATCCACAATGTATATAGTCTATGATTTGATTTGACTACAGCACATTTCAGGTATAGAAAATACACAGCTAGCTAGCTAGCTAGCTAAACTTGGCTAGCTTGCCTTGTAGTGAATCGATCACCAAATTGTACTGAACAACACTGCCTCGTGTAAAAAGAGAGTTTATATTGCTAGCTAGTTGCCTACAGCAAAACAACTTACTCATTGGTCATTTACCCTCCTGAGTCGTGATCCAGCTGGTCTAGGCTGCTGCTAGTCTAAACTCTTGTTCAGTGTATTCCGGCTGAAATTAATAGGGCTGTTCGTTAAAGAACGTCAAAACATGTTTCATTGTCCAGCTCTTCTTGGAATCATCAGAAGCAGCCATTGTAGCAAATTATTTTAGCAATCACTGATACATGGCGCACGGTAACATAGCTTCAGTGAACCTGTAAACTAGCACCCCCCCCACCCCTTTTGAAAAGCCTGCTTTTTGAGTGTGGGAACCAGGTCTCCCATCAGGCTGTAGTCTATACAAAGCCACGGGGAAAAGCGAGTTATCCTAGATATCCTGCATTTTACTGACAGAATAGAAACAATGGTTCTAATGAACAAGAACAACCGCATCTACAGGTTGCTAGCGTGATCGTGCGAATCGGCGAAACACAAAGGCCACAATCATTTATACAAAACATTCTTTATTTTTTTTTTTACATCCGTCATCAGGCTGAATCAATCAACGCCGTCATTGGCTAAAACTCTCTACGCGCGAAAAAAAAAAAAAATACAGCTATAGTTTATAATTATGTCTGAAACACCTCCCATCACTCATAATTAGGTCAGCAGACTGGAAAAACACCCCACATAGTGTATAGCGGTGAAATTTACCTTTAAGATCACTTCTTCTTCTCAAGTCTTAACAGGGCATTTTAATGATCTCTAGGGTGGGAGTTTAGTCCTTGCCTCAGTCCCCTCTATTGTTCTGACTACTAGGGTTCTGACTGCTAGGGATTCTGACTACTAGGGTTCTGACTGCTAGGGTTCTGACAACTAGGGTTCTGACTACTAGTGTTCTGACTGCTAGGGTTCTGACTGCTAGGGTTCTGACTACTAGTGTTCTGACTACTAGTGTTCTGACTGCTAGGGTTCTGACTGCTAGGGTTCTGACTACTAGTGTTCTGACTGCTAGGGTTCTGACTGCTAGGGTTCTGACTACTAGGGTTCTGACTACTAGGGTTCTGACTACTAGGGTTCTGACTACTAGTGTTCTGACTGCTAGGGTTCTGACTGCTAGGGTTCTGACTACTAGTGTTCTGACTACTAGGGTTCTGACTACTAGGGTTCTGACTACTAGTGTTCTGACTGCTAGGGTTCTGACTGCTAGGGTTCTGACTACTAGTGTTCTGACTACTAGGGTTCTGACTGCTAGGGTTCTGACTACTAGTGGTTTGACTACTAGGGTTCTGACTACTAGGGTTCTGACTGCTAGGGTTCTGACTACAAGTGGTCTGACTACTTGTGTTCTGACTACTAGTGTTCTGACTACTAGGGTTCTGTTTCTGACTACTAGGGTTCTGACTGCTAGGGATTCTGACTACTAGGGGTCTGACTGCTAGGGTTCTCATTACTAGGGGTCTGACTACTAGGGTTCTGACTACTAGGGTTCTGACTGCTAGGGATTCTGACTACTAGGGTTCTGACTGCTAGGGTTCTGACAACTAGGGTTCTGACTACTAGTGTTCTGACTGCTAGGGTTCTGACTGCTAGGGTTCTGACTACTAGTGTTCTGACTACTAGTGTTCTGACTGCTAGGGTTCTGACTGCTAGGGTTCTGACTACTAGTGTTCTGACTGCTAGGGTTCTGACTGCTAGGGTTCTGACTACTAGTGTTCTGACTACTAGGGTTCTGACTACTAGGGTTCTGACTACTAGTGTTCTGACTGCTAGGGTTCTGACTGCTAGGGTTCTGACTACTAGTGTTCTGACTACTAGTGTTCTGACTACTAGGGTTCTGACTACTAGGGTTCTGACTACTAGTGTTCTGACTGCTAGGGTTCTGACTGCTAGGGTTCTGACTACTAGTGTTCTGACTACTAGGGTTCTGACTGCTAGGGTTCTGACTACTAGTGGTTTGACTACTAGGGTTCTGACTACTAGGGTTCTGACTGCTAGGGTTCTGACTACAAGTGGTCTGACTACTTGTGTTCTGACTACTAGTGTTCTGACTACTAGGGTTCTGTTTCTGACTACTAGGGTTCTGACTGCTAGGGATTCTGACTACTAGGGGTCTGACTGCTAGGGTTCTCATTACTAGGGGTCTGACTACTAGGGTTCTGACTGCTAGGGTTCTGACTACTAGTGTTCTGACTACTAGGGTTCTGACTGCTAGGGATTCTGACTGCTAGGGTTCTGACTGCTAGGGATTCTGACTACTAGGGTTCTGACTACTAGGGTTCTCATTACTAGGGGTCTGACTACTAGGGTTCTGACTACTAGGGTTCTGACTGCTAGGGATTCTGACTACTAGAGTTCTGACTACTAGGGTTCTGACTACTAGGGTTCTGACTACTAGGGTTCTGTGTTCTGACTACTACTGTTCTAACTACTAGTGGTCTGACTACTAGGGTTCTGACTACTAGTGTTCTGACTACTAGGGTTCTGACAACTAGGGTTCTCATTACTAGTGTTCTGACTACTAGGGTTCTGACTACTAGGGTTGTCATTACTAGGGGTCTGACTACTAGGGTTCTGCCTACTAGGGTTCTGACTACTAGGATTCTGACTACTGGGATTCTGACTGCTAGGAATTCTGACTACTAGAGTTCTGACTACTAGGGTTCTGACTACTAGGGTTCTGACTGCTAAGGATTCTGACTACTGGGAATCTGACTACTAGGGATTCTGACTACTAGGGATTCTGACTACTAGGGTTCTGACTACTAGGGTTCTGACTACTAGGGTTCTCATTACTAGGGTTCTGACTACTAGTGTTTTGACTACTAGTGTTCTGACTACTAGGGTTCTGTGTTCTGACTACTACTGTTCTGACTACTAGGGTTCTGACTACTAGGGTTCTGACTACTAGTGTTCTGACTATTAGGGTTCTGACTACTAGGGTTCTGACTACTAGGGTTCTCATTACTAGTGTTCTGACTACTAGGGTTCTGACTACTAGGGGTCTGACTACTAGGGATTCTGACTACTAGGGTTCTGACTACTAGGGTTCTGACTACAAGGGTTCTCATTACTAGGGTTCTGACTGCTAGGGAGTTTAGTCTGTGTTTCAGTCCCGTCTCCACTGCTAGGGTTCTGTAGGGTGGGAGTTTAGTCTGTGTCTCAGTCCCGTCTCCACTGCTAGGGTTCTGTAGGGTGGGAGTTTAGTCTGTGTCTCAGTCCCGTCTCCACTGCTAGGGTTCTGTAGGGTGGGAGTTTAGTCTGTGTCTCAGTCCCGTCTCCACTGCTAGGGTTCTGTAGGGTGGGAGTTTAGTCTGTGTTTCAGTCCCTTCTCCACTGCTAGGGTTCTGTAGGGTGGGAGTTTAGTTTGTGTTTCAGTCCCGTCTCCACTGCTAGGGTTCTGTAGGGTGGGAGTTTAGTCTGTGTTTCAGTCCCGTCTCCACTGCTAGGGTTCTGTAGGGTGGGAGTTTAGTCTGTGTTTCAGTCCCGTCTCCACTGCTAGGGTTCTGTAGGGTGGGAGTTTAGTCTGTGTTTCAGTCCCGTCTCCACTGCTAGGGTTCTGACTGCTAGGGAGTTTAGTCTGTGTTTCAGTCCCGTCTCCACTGCTAGGGTTCTGTAGGTTGGGAGTTTAGTCTGTGTTTCAGTCCCGTCTCCACTGCTAGGGTTCTGTAGGGTGGGAGTTTAGTCTCAGTCCCGTCTCCACTGCTAGGGTTCTGTAGGGTGGGAGTTTAGTCTGTGTCTCAGTCCCGTCTCCACTGCTAGGGTTCTGTAGGGTGGGAGTTTAGTCTGTGTCTCAGTCCCGTCCCCACTGCTAGGGTTCTGTAGGGTGGGAGTTTAGTCTGTGTCTCAGTCCCGTCTCCACTGCTAGGGTTCTGTAGGGTGGGAGTTTAGTCTGTGTTTCAGTCCCGTCTCCACTGCTAGGGTTCTGTAGGGTGGGAGTTTAGTCTGTGTTTCAGTCCCGTCTCCACTGCTAGGGTTCTGTAGGGTGGGAGTTTAGTCTGTGTTTCAGTCCCGTCTCCACTGCTAGGGTTCTGTAGGGTGGGAGTTTAGTCTGTGTTTCAGTCCCGTCTCCACTGCTAGGGTTCTGACTGCTAGGGAGTTTAGTCTGTGTTTCAGTCCCGTCTCCACTGCTAGGGTTCTGTAGGGTGGGAGTTTAGTCTGTGTTTCAGTCCCGTCTCCACTGCTAGGGTTCTGTAGGGTGGGAGTTTAGTCTGTGTTTCAGTCCCCTCTCCACTGCTAGGGTTCTGTAGGGTGGGAGTTTAGTCTGTGTTTCAGTCCCGTCTCCACTGCTAGGGTTCTGTAGGGTGGGAGTTTAGTCTGTGTTTCAGTCCCGTCTCCACTGCTAGGTTTCTGACTCCTAGGGAGTTTAGTCTGTGTTTCAGTCCCGTCTCCACTGCTAGGGTTCTGTAGGGTGGGAGTTTAGTCTGTGTTTCAGTCCCGTCTCCACTGCTAGGGTTCTGTAGGGTGGGAGTTTAGTCTGTGTCTCAGTCCCGTCTCCACTGCTAGGGTTCTGTAGGGTGGGAGTTTAGTCTGTGTTTCAGTCCCGTCTCCACTGCTAGGGTTCTGTAGGGTGGGAGTTTAGTCTGTGTTTCAGTCCCGTCTCCACTGCTAGGGTTGTGTAGGGTGGGAGTTTAGTCTGTGTTTCAGTCCCGTCTCCACTGCTAGGGTTCTGTAGGGTGGGAGTTTAGTCTGTGTTTCAGTCCCATCTCCACTGCTAGGGTTCTGTAGGGTGGGAGTTTAGTCTGTGTCTCAGTCCCGTCTCCACTGCTAGGGTTCTGTAGGGTGGGAGTTTAGTCTGTGTCTCAGTCCCGTCTCCACTGCTAGGGTTCTGTAGGGTGGGAGTTTAGTCTGTGTCTCAGTCCCGTCTCCACTGCTAGGGTTCTGTAGGGTGGGAGTTTAGTCTGTGTCTAAGTCCCGTCTCCACTGCTAGGCTTCTGTAGGGTGGGAGTTTAGTCTGTGTTTCAGTCCCATCTCCACTGCTAGCGTTCTGTAGGGTGGGAGTTTAGTCTGTGTCTCAGTCCCGTCTCCACTGCTAGGGTTCTGTAGGGTGGGAGTTTAGTCTGTGTTTCAGTCCCGTCTCCACTGCTAGGGTTCTGTAGGGTGGGAGTTTAGTCTGTGTTTCAGTCCCGTCTCCACTGCTAGGGTTCTGTAGGGTGGGAGTTTAGTCTGTGTTTCAGTCCCGTCTCCACTGCTAGGGTTCTGTAGGGTGGGAGTTTAGTCTGTGTTTCAGTCCCTTCTCCACTGCTAGGGTTCTGTAGGGTGGGAGTTTAGTTTGTGTTTCAGTCCCGTCTCCACTGCTAGGGTTCTGTAGGGTGGGAGTTTAGTCTGTGTTTCAGTCCCGTCTCCACTGCTAGGGTTCTGTAGGGTGGGAGTTTAGTCTGTGTTTCAGTCCCGTCTCCACTGCTAGGGTTCTGTAGGGTGGGAGTTTAGTCTGTGTTTCAGTCCCGTCTCCACTGCTAGGGTTCTGACTGCTAGGGAGTTTAGTCTGTGTTTCAGTCCCGTCTCCACTGCTAGGGTTCTGTAGGTTGGGAGTTTAGTCTGTGTTTCAGTCCCGTCTCCACTGCTAGGGTTCTGTAGGGTGGGAGTTTAGTCTCAGTCCCGTCTCCACTGCTAGGGTTCTGTAGGGTGGGAGTTTAGTCTGTGTCTCAGTCCCGTCTCCACTGCTAGGGTTCTGTAGGGTGGGAGTTTAGTCTGTGTCTCAGTCCCGTCCCCACTGCTAGGGTTCTGTAGGGTGGGAGTTTAGTCTGTGTCTCAGTCCCGTCTCCACTGCTAGGGTTCTGTAGGGTGGGAGTTTAGTCTGTGTTTCAGTCCCGTCTCCACTGCTAGGGTTCTGTAGGGTGGGAGTTTAGTCTGTGTTTCAGTCCCGTCTCCACTGCTAGGGTTCTGTAGGGTGGGAGTTTAGTCTGTGTTTCAGTCCCGTCTCCACTGCTAGGGTTCTGTAGGGTGGGAGTTTAGTCTGTGTTTCAGTCCCGTCTCCACTGCTAGGGTTCTGACTGCTAGGGAGTTTAGTCTGTGTTTCAGTCCCGTCTCCACTGCTAGGGTTCTGTAGGGTGGGAGTTTAGTCTGTGTTTCAGTCCCGTCTCCATTGCTAGGGTTCTGTAGGGTGGGAGTTTAGTCTGTGTTTCAGTCCCCTCTCCACTGCTAGGGTTCTGTAGGGTGGGAGTTTAGTCTGTGTTTCAGTCCCGTCTCCACTGCTAGGGTTCTGTAGGGTGGGAGTTTAGTCTGTGTTTCAGTCCCGTCTCCACTGCTAGGTTTCTGACTCCTAGGGAGTTTAGTCTGTGTTTCAGTCCCGTCTCCACTGCTAGGGTTCTGTAGGGTGGGAGTTTAGTCTGTGTTTCAGTCCCGTCTCCACTGCTAGGGTTCTGTAGGGTGGGAGTTTAGTCTGTGTCTCAGTCCCGTCTCCACTGCTAGGGTTCTGTAGGGTGGGAGTTTAGTCTGTGTTTCAGTCCCGTCTCCACTGCTAGGGTTCTGTAGGGTGGGAGTTTAGTCTGTGTTTCAGTCCCGTCTCCACTGCTAGGGTTCTGTAGGGTGGGAGTTTAGTCTGTGTTTCAGTCCCGTCTCCACTGCTAGGGTTCTGTAGGGTGGGAGTTTAGTCTGTGTTTCAGTCCCATCTCCACTGCTAGGGTTCTGTAGGGTGGGAGTTTAGTCTGTGTCTCAGTCCCGTCTCCACTGCTAGGGTTCTGTAGGGTGGGAGTTTAGTCTGTGTCTCAGTCCCGTCTCCACTGCTAGGGTTCTGTAGGGTGGGAGTTTAGTCTGTGTCTCAGTCCCGTCTCCACTGCTAGGGTTCTGTAGGGTGGGAGTTTAGTCTGTGTCTAAGTCCCGTCTCCACTGCTAGGCTTCTGTAGGGTGGGAGTTTAGTCTGTGTTTCAGTCCCATCTCCACTGCTAGCGTTCTGTAGGGTGGGAGTTTAGTCTGTGTCTCAGTCCCGTCTCCACTGCTAGGGTTCTGTAGGGTGGGAGTTTAGTCTGTGTTTCAGTCCCGTCTCCACTGCTAGGGTTCTGTAGGGTGGGAGTTTAGTCTGTGTTTCAGTCCCGTCTCCACTGCTAGGGTTCTGTAGGGTGGGAGTTTAGTCTGTGTTTCAGTCCCGTCTCCACTGCTAGGGTTCTGTAGGGTGGGAGTTTAGTCTGTGTTTCAGTCCCATCTCCACTGCTAGGGTTCTGTAGGGTGGGAGTTTAGTCTGTGTCTCAGTCCCGTCTCCACTGCTAGGGTTCTGTAGGGTGGGAGTTTAGTCTGTGTCTCAGTCCCGTCTCCACTGCTAGGGTTCTGTAGGGTGGGAGTTTAGTCTGTGTCTCAGTCCCGTCTCCACTGCTAGGGTTCTGTAGGGTGGGAGTTTAGTCTGTGTCTCAGTCCCGTCTCCACTGCTAGGGTTCTGTAGGGTGGGAGTTTAGTCTGTGTCTCAGTCCCGTCTCCACTGCTAGGGTTCTGTAGGGTGGGAGTTTAGTCTGTGTCTCAGTCCCGTCTCCACTGCTAGGGTTCTGTAGGGTGGGAGTTTAGTCTGTGTCTCAGTCCCGTCTCCACTGCTAGGGTTCTGTAGGGTGGGAGTTTAGTCTGTGTTTCAGTCCCGTCTCCACTGCTAGGGTTCTGTAGGGTGGGAGTTTAGTCTGTGTTTCAGTCCCGTCTCCACTGCTAGGGTTCTGTAGGGTGGGAGTTTAGTCTGTGTTTCAGTCCCGTCTCCACTGCTAGGGTTCTGTAGGGTGAAAGTTTAGTCTGTGTTTCAGTCCCGTCTCCACTGCTAGGGTTCTGTAGGGTGGGAGTTTAGTCTGTGTTTCAGTCCCGTCTTCACTGCTAGGGTTCTGACTGCTAGGGAGTTTAGTCTGTGTTTCAGTCCCGTCTCCACTGCTAGGGTTCTGTAGGGTGGGAGTTTAGTCTGTGTTTCAGTCCCGTCTCCACTGCTAGGGTTCTGTAGGGTGGGAGTTTAGTCTCAGTCCCGTCTCCACTGCTAGGGTTCTGTAGGGTGGGAGTTTAGTCTCAGTCCCGTCTCCACTGCTAGGGTTCTGTAGGGTGGGAGTTTAGTCTGTGTCTCAGTCCCGTCTCCACTGCTAGGGTTCTGTAGGGTGGGAGTTTAGTCTGTGTTTCAGTCCCGTCTCCACTGCTAGGGTTCTGTAGGGTGGGAGTTTAGTCTGTGTTTCAGTCCCGTCTCCACTGCTAGGGTTCTGACTGCTAGGGAGTTTAGTCTGTGTTTCAGTCCCGTCTCCACTGCTAGGGTTCTGTAGGGTGGGAGTTTAGTCTGTGTTTCAGTCCCGTCTCCACTGCTAGGGTTCTGTAGGGTGGGAGTTTAGTCTGTGTTTCAGTCCCGTCTCCACTGCTAGGGTTCTGTAGGGTGGGAGTTTAGTCTGTGTTTCAGTCCCGTCTCCACTGCTAGGGTTCTGACTGCTAGGGAGTTTAGTCTGTGTTTCAGTCCCGTCTCCACTGCTAGGGTTCTGTAGGGTGGGAGTTTAGTCTGTGTCTCAGTCCCGTCTCCACTGCTAGGGTTCTGTAGGGTGGGAGTTTAGTCTCAGTCCCGTCTCCACTGCTAGGGTTCTGTAGGGTGGGAGTTTAGTCTGTGTCTCAGTCCCGTCTCCACTGCTAGGGTTCTGTAGGGTGGGAGTTTAGTCTGTGTTTCAGTCCCGTCTCCACTGCTAGGGTTCTGTAGGGTGGGAGTTTAGTCTGTGTTTCAGTCCCGTCTCCACTGCTAGGGTTCTGACTGCTAGGGAGTTTAGTCTGTGTTTCAGTCCCGTCTCCACTGCTAGGGTTCTGTAGGGTGGGAGTTTAGTCTGTGTTTCAGTCCCGTCTCCACTGCTAGGGTTCTGTAGGGTGGGAGTTTAGTCTGTGTTTCAGTCCCGTCTCCACTGCTAGGGTTCTGTAGGGTGGGAGTTTAGTCTGTGTTTCAGTCCCGTCTCCACTGCTAGGGTTCTGACTGCTAGGGAGTTTAGTCTGTGTTTCAGTCCCGTCTCCACTGCTAGGGTTCTGTAGGGTGGGAGTTTAGTCTGTGTCTCAGTCCCGTCTCCACTGCTAGGGTTCTGTAGGGTGGGAGTTTAGTCTGTGTCTCAGTCCCGTCTCCACTGCTAGGGTTCTGTAGGGTGGGAGTTTAGTCTGTGTCTCAGTCCCGTCTCCACTGCTAGGGTTCTGTAGGGTGGGAGTTTAGTCTGTGTCTCAGTCCCGTCTCCACTGCTAGGGTTCTGTAGGGTGGGAGTTTAGTCTGTGTCTCAGTCCCGTCTCCACTGCTAGGGTTCTGTAGGGTGGGAGTTTAGTCTGTGTTTCAGTCCCGTCTCCACTGCTAGGGAACTGTAGGGTGGGAGTTTAGTCTGTGTTTCAGTCCCATCTCCACTGCTAGGGTTCTGTAGGGTGGGAGTTTAGTCTGTGTCTCAGTCCCGTTTCCACTGCTAGGGTTCTGTAGGGTGGGAGTTTAGTCTGTGTCTCAGTCCCGTCTAAACTGCTAGGGTTCTGTAGGGTGGGAGTTTAGTCTGTGTCTCAGTCTTGTCTCCACTGCTAGGGTTCTGTAGGGTGGGAGTTTAGTCTGTGTCTCAGTCCCGTCTCCACTGCTAGGGTTCTGTAGGGTGGGAGTTTAGTCTGTGTCTCAGTCCCTTCTCCACTGCTAGGGTTCTGTAGGGTGGGAGTTTAGTCTGTGTTTCAGTCCCGTCTCCACTGCTAGGGTTCTGTAGGGTGGGAGTTTAGTCTGTGTTTCAGTCCCGTCTCCACTGCTAGGGTTCTGTAGGGTGGGAGTTTAGTCTGTGTTTCAGTCCCGTCTCCACTGCTAGGGTTCTGTAGGGTGGGAGTTTAGTCTGTGTTTCAGTCCCGTCTCCACTGCTAGGGTTCTGTAGGGTGGGAGTTTAGTATGTGTTTCAGTCCCGTCTCCACTGCTAGGGTTCTGTAGGGTGGGAGTTTAGTCTGTGTTTCAGTCCCGTCTCCACTGGTAGGGTTCTGACTGCTAGGGAGTTTAGTCTGTGTTTCAGTCCCGTCTCCACTGCTAGGGTTCTGTAGGGTGGGAGTTTAGTCTGTGTTTCAGTCCCGTCTCCACTGCTAGGGTTCTGTAGGGTGGGAGTTTAGTCTCAGTCCCGTCTCCACTGCTAGGGTTCTGTAGGGTGGGAGTTTAGTCTGTGTCTCAGTCCCGTCTCCACTGCTAGGGTTCTGTAGGGTGGGAGTTTAGTCTGTGTCTCAGTCCCGTCCCCACTGCTAGGGTTCTGTAGGGTGGGAGTTTAGTCTGTGTCTCAGTCCCGTCCCCACTGCTAGGGTTCTGTAGCGTGGGAGTTTAGTCTGTGTCTCTGTCCCGTCTCCACTGCTAGGGTTCTGTAGGGTGGGAGTTTAGTCTGTGTCTCAGTCCCGTCTCCACTGCTAGGGTTCTGTAGGGTGGGAGTTTAGTCTGTGTCTCAGTCCCGTCTCCACTGCTAGGGTTCTGTAGGGTGGGAGTTTAGTCTGTGTCTCAGTCCCGTCTCCACTGCTAGGGTTCTGTAGGGTGGGAGTTTAGTCTGTGTCTCAGTCCCGTCTCCACTGCTAGGGTTCTGTAGGGTGGGAGTTTAGTCTGTGTCTCAGTCCCGTCTCCACTGCTAGGGTTCTGTAGGGTGGGAGTTTAGTCTGTGTCTCAGTCCCGTCTCCACTGCTAGGGTTCTGTTGGGTGGGAGTTTAGTCTGTGTCTCAGTCCCTTCTCCACTGCTAGGGTTCTGTAGGGTGGGAGTTTAGTCTGTGTTTCAGTCCCGTCTCCACTGCTAGGGTTCTGTAGGGTGGGAGTTTAGTCTGTGTCTCAGTCCCGTCTCCACTGCTAGGGTTCTGTAGGGTGGGAGTTTAGTCTGTGTCTCAGTCCCGTCTCCACTGCTAGGGTTCTGTAGGGTGGGAGTTTAGTCTGTGTCTCAGTCCCTTCTCCACTGCTAGGGTTCTGTAGGGTGGGAGTTTAGTCTGTGTTTCAGTCCCGTCTCCACTGCTAGGGTTCTGTAGGGTGGGAGTTTAGTCTGTGTTTCAGTCCCGTCTCCACTGCTAGGGTTCTGTAGGGTGGGAGTTTAGTCTGTGTTTCAGTCCCGTCTCCACTGCTAGGGTTCTGTAGGGTGGGAGTTTAGTCTGTGTTTCAGTCCCGTCTCCACTGCTAGGGTTCTGAAGGGTGGGAGTTTAGTATGTGTTTCAGTCCCGTCTCCACTGCTAGGGTTCTGTAGGGTGGGAGTTTAGTCTGTGTTTCAGTCCCGTCTCCACTGGTAGGGTTCTGACTGCTAGGGAGTTTAGTCTGTGTTTCAGTCCCGTCTCCACTGCTAGGGTTCTGTAGGGTGGGAGTTTAGTCTGTGTTTCAGTCCCGTCTCCACTGCTAGGGTTCTGTAGGGTGGGAGTTTAGTCTCAGTCCCGTCTCCACTGCTAGGGTTCTGTAGGGTGGGAGTTTAGTCTGTGTCTCAGTCCCGTCTCCACTGCTAGGGTTCTGTAGGGTGGGAGTTTAGTCTGTGTCTCAGTCCCGTCCCCACTGCTAGGGTTCTGTAGGGTGGGAGTTTAGTCTGTGTCTCAGTCCCGTCCCCACTGCTAGGGTTCTGTAGGGTGGGAGTTTAGTCTGTGTCTCTGTCCCGTCTCCACTGCTAGGGTTCTGTAGGGTGGGAGTTTAGTCTGTGTCTCAGTCCCGTCTCCACTGCTAGGGTTCTGTAGGGTGGGAGTTTAGTCTGTGTCTCAGTCCCGTCTCCACTGCTAGGGTTCTGTAGGGTGGGAGTTTAGTCTGTGTCTCAGTCCCGTCTCCACTGCTAGGGTTCTGTAGGGTGGGAGTTTAGTCTGTGTCTCAGTCCCTTCTCCACTGCTAGGGTTCTGTAGGGTGGGAGTTTAGTCTGTGTCTCATTCCCGTCTCCACTGCTAGGGTTCTGTAGGGTGGGAGTTTAGTCTGTGTCTCAGTCCCGTCTCCACTGCTAGGGTTCTGTTGGGTGGGAGTTTAGTCTGTGTCTCAGTCCCTTCTCCACTGCTAGGGTTCTGTAGGGTGGGAGTTTAGTCTGTGTTTCAGTCCCGTCTCCACTGCTAGGGTTCTGTAGGGTGGGAGTTTAGTGTGTGTCTCAGTCCCGTCTCCACTGCTAGGGTTCTGTAGGGTGGGAGTTTAGTCTGTGTTTCAGTCCCTTCTCCACTGCTAGGGTTCTGTAGGGTGGGAGTTTAGTTTGTGTTTCAGTCCCGTCTCCACTGCTAGGGTTCTGTAGGGTGGGAGTTTAGTCTGTGTTTCAGTCCCGTCTCCACTGCTAGGGTTCTGTAGGGTGGGAGTTTAGTCTGTGTTTCAGTCCCGTCTCCACTGCTAGGGTTCTGTAGGGTGGGAGTTTAGTCTGTGTTTCAGTCCCGTCTCCACTGCTAGGGTTCTGACTGCTAGGGAGTTTAGTCTGTGTTTCAGTCCCGTCTCCACTGCTAGGGTTCTGTAGGTTGGGAGTTTAGTCTGTGTTTCAGTCCCGTCTCCACTGCTAGGGTTCTGTAGGGTGGGAGTTTAGTCTCAGTCCCGTCTCCACTGCTAGGGTTCTGTAGGGTGGGAGTTTAGTCTGTGTCTCAGTCCCGTCCCCACTGCTAGGGTTCTGTAGGGTGGGAGTTTAGTCTGTGTCTCAGTCCCGTCTCCACTGCTAGGGTTCTGTAGGGTGGGAGTTTAGTCTGTGTTTCAGTCCCGTCTCCACTGCTAGGGTTCTGTAGGGTGGGAGTTTAGTCTGTGTTTCAGTCCCGTCTCCACTGCTAGGGTTCTGTAGGGTGGGAGTTTAGTCTGTGTTTCAGTCCCGTCTCCACTGCTAGGGTTCTGTAGGGTGGGAGTTTAGTCTGTGTTTCAGTCCCGTCTCCACTGCTAGGGTTCTGACTGCTAGGGAGTTTAGTCTGTGTTTCAGTCCCGTCTCCACTGCTAGGGTTCTGTAGGGTGGGAGTTTAGTCTGTGTTTCAGTCCCGTCTCCACTGCTAGGGTTCTGTAGGGTGGGAGTTTAGTCTGTGTTTCAGTCCCCTCTCCACTGCTAGGGTTCTGTAGGGTGGGAGTTTAGTCTGTGTTTCAGTCCCGTCTCCACTGCTAGGGTTCTGTAGGGTGGGAGTTTAGTCTGTGTTTCAGTCCCGTCTCCACTGCTAGGTTTCTGACTCCTAGGGAGTTTAGTCTGTGTTTCAGTCCCGTCTCCACTGCTAGGGTTCTGTAGGGTGGGAGTTTAGTCTGTGTTTCAGTCCCGTCTCCACTGCTAGGGTTCTGTAGGGTGGGAGTTTAGTCTGTGTCTCAGTCCCGTCTCCACTGCTAGGGTTCTGTTGGGTGGGAGTTTAGTCTGTGTCTCAGTCCCTTCTCCACTGCTAGGGTTCTGTAGGGTGGGAGTTTAGTCTGTGTTTCAGTCCCGTCTCCACTGCTAGGGTTCTGTAGGGTGGGAGTTTAGTCTGTGTCTCAGTCCCGTCTCCACTGCTAGGGTTCTGTAGGGTGGGAGTTTAGTCTGTGTCTCAGTCCCGTCTCCACTGCTAGGGTTCTGTAGGGTGGGAGTTTAGTCTGTGTCTCAGTCCCTTCTCCACTGCTAGGGTTCTGTAGGGTGGGAGTTTAGTCTGTGTTTCAGTCCCGTCTCCACTGCTAGGGTTCTGTAGGGTGGGAGTTTAGTCTGTGTTTCAGTCCCGTCTCCACTGCTAGGGTTCTGTAGGGTGGGAGTTTAGTCTGTGTTTCAGTCCCGTCTCCACTGCTAGGGTTCTGTAGGGTGGGAGTTTAGTCTGTGTTTCAGTCCCGTCTCCACTGCTAGGTTTCTGACTCCTAGGGAGTTTAGTCTGTGTTTCAGTCCCGTCTCCACTGCTAGGGTTCTGTAGGGTGAGAGTTTAGTCTGTGTCTCAGTCCCGTCTCCACTGCTAGGGTTCTGTTGGGTGGGAGTTTAGTCTGTGTCTCAGTCCCTTCTCCACTGCTAGGGTTCTGTAGGGTGGGAGTTTAGTCTGTGTTTCAGTCCCGTCTCCACTGCTAGGGTTCTGTAGGGTGGGAGTTTAGTCTGTGTCTCAGTCCCGTCTCCACTGCTAGGGTTCTGTAGGGTGGGAGTTTAGTCTGTGTCTCAGTCCCGTCTCCACTGCTAGGGTTCTGTAGGGTGGGAGTTTAGTCTGTGTCTCAGTCCCTTCTCCACTGCTAGGGTTCTGTAGGGTGGGAGTTTAGTCTGTGTTTCAGTCCCGTCTCCACTGCTAGGGTTCTGTAGGGTGGGAGTTTAGTCTGTGTTTCAGTCCCGTCTCCACTGCTAGGGTTCTGTAGGGTGGGAGTTTAGTCTGTGTTTCAGTCCCGTCTCCACTGCTAGGGTTCTGTAGGGTGGGAGTTTAGTCTGTGTTTCAGTCCCGTCTCCACTGCTAGGGTTCTGAAGGGTGGGAGTTTAGTATGTGTTTCAGTCCCGTCTCCACTGCTAGGGTTCTGTAGGGTGGGAGTTTAGTCTGTGTTTCAGTCCCGTCTCCACTGGTAGGGTTCTGACTGCTAGGGAGTTTAGTCTGTGTTTCAGTCCCGTCTCCACTGCTAGGGTTCTGTAGGGTGGGAGTTTAGTCTGTGTTTCAGTCCCGTCTCCACTGCTAGGGTTCTGTAGGGTGGGAGTTTAGTCTCAGTCCCGTCTCCACTGCTAGGGTTCTGTAGGGTGGGAGTTTAGTCTGTGTCTCAGTCCCGTCTCCACTGCTAGGGTTCTGTAGGGTGGGAGTTTAGTCTGTGTCTCAGTCCCGTCCCCACTGCTAGGGTTCTGTAGGGTGGGAGTTTAGTCTGTGTCTCAGTCCCGTCCCCACTGCTAGGGTTCTGTAGGGTGGGAGTTTAGTCTGTGTCTCTGTCCCGTCTCCACTGCTAGGGTTCTGTAGGGTGGGAGTTTAGTCTGTGTCTCAGTCCCGTCTCCACTGCTAGGGTTCTGTAGGGTGGGAGTTTAGTCTGTGTCTCAGTCCCGTCTCCACTGCTAGGGTTCTGTAGGGTGGGAGTTTAGTCTGTGTCTCAGTCCCGTCTCCACTGCTAGGGTTCTGTAGGGTGGGAGTTTAGTCTGTGTCTCAGTCCCTTCTCCACTGCTAGGGTTCTGTAGGGTGGGAGTTTAGTCTGTGTCTCATTCCCGTCTCCACTGCTAGGGTTCTGTAGGGTGGGAGTTTAGTCTGTGTCTCAGTCCCGTCTCCACTGCTAGGGTTCTGTTGGGTGGGAGTTTAGTCTGTGTCTCAGTCCCTTCTCCACTGCTAGGG
Organism: Salmo salar; assembly: GCF_905237065.1. Classification (NCBI taxonomy): domain Eukaryota; kingdom Metazoa; phylum Chordata; class Actinopteri; order Salmoniformes; family Salmonidae; genus Salmo; species Salmo salar. The sequence goes on from NC_059445.1 coordinate 88,032,172, forward strand.
TTCTGTAGGGTGGGAGTTTAGTCTGTGTTTCAGTCCCGTCTCCACTGCTAGTGTTCTGTAGGGTGGGAGTTTAGTGTGTGTCTCAGTCCCGTCTCCACTGCTAGGGTTCTGTAGGGTGGGAGTTTAGTCTGTGTTTCAGTCCCTTCTCCACTGCTAGGGTTCTGTAGGGTGGGAGTTTAGTTTGTGTTTCAGTCCCGTCTCCACTGCTAGGGTTCTGTAGGGTGGGAGTTTAGTCTGTGTTTCAGTCCCGTCTCCACTGCTAGGGTTCTGTAGGGTGGGAGTTTAGTCTGTGTTTCAGTCCCGTCTCCACTGCTAGGGTTCTGTAGGGTGGGAGTTTAGTCTGTGTTTCAGTCCCGTCTCCACTGCTAGGGTTCTGACTGCTAGGGAGTTTAGTCTGTGTTTCAGTCCCGTCTCCACTGCTAGGGTTCTGTAGGTTGGGAGTTTAGTCTGTGTTTCAGTCCCGTCTCCACTGCTAGGGTTCTGTAGGGTGGGAGTTTAGTCTCAGTCCCGTCTCCACTGCTAGGGTTCTGTAGGGTGGGAGTTTAGTCTGTGTCTCAGTCCCGTCTCCACTGCTAGGGTTCTGTAGGGTGGGAGTTTAGTCTGTGTCTCAGTCCCGTCTCCACTGCTAGGGTTCTGTAGGGTGGGAGTTTAGTCTGTGTTTCAGTCCCGTCTCCACTGCTAGGGTTCTGTAGGGTGGGAGTTTAGTCTGTGTTTCAGTCCCGTCTCCACTGCTAGGGTTCTGTAGGGTGGGAGTTTAGTCTGTGTTTCAGTCCCGTCTCCACTGCTAGGGTTCTGTAGGGTGGGAGTTTAGTCTGTGTTTCAGTCCCGTCTCCACTGCTAGGGTTCTGACTGCTAGGGAGTTTAGTCTGTGTTTCAGTCCCGTCTCCACTGCTAGGGTTCTGTAGGGTGGGAGTTTAGTCTGTGTTTCAGTCCCGTCTCCACTGCTAGGGTTCTGTAGGGTGGGAGTTTAGTCTGTGTTTCAGTCCCCTCTCCACTGCTAGGGTTCTGTAGGGTGGGAGTTTAGTCTGTGTTTCAGTCCCGTCTCCACTGCTAGGGTTCTGTAGGGTGGGAGTTTAGTCTGTGTTTCAGTCCCGTCTCCACTGCTAGGTTTCTGACTCCTAGGGAGTTTAGTCTGTGTTTCAGTCCCGTCTCCACTGCTAGGGTTCTGTAGGGTGGGAGTTTAGTCTGTGTTTCAGTCCCGTCTCCACTGCTAGGGTTCTGTAGGGTGGGAGTTTAGTCTGTGTCTCAGTCCCGTCTCCACTGCTAGGGTTCTGTAGGGTGGGAGTTTAGTCTGTGTTTCAGTCCCGTCTCCACTGCTAGGGTTCTGTAGGGTGGGAGTTTACTCTGTGTTTCAGTCCCGTCTCCACTGCTAGGGTTCTGTAGGGTGGGAGTTTAGTCTGTGTTTCAGTCCCGTCTCCACTGCTAGGGTTCTGTAGGGTGGGAGTTTAGTCTGTGTTTCAGTCCCATCTCCACTGCTAGGGTTCTGTAGGGTGGGAGTTTAGTCTGTGTCTCAGTCCCGTCTCCACTGCTAGGGTTCTGTAGGGTGGGAGTTTAGTCTGTGTCTCAGTCCCGTCTCCACTGCTAGGGTTCTGTAGGGTGGGAGTTTAGTCTGTGTCTCAGTCCCGTCTCCACTGCTAGGGTTCTGTAGGGTGGGAGTTTAGTCTGTGTCTCAGTCCCGTCTCCACTGCTAGGGTTCTGTAGGGTGGGAGTTTAGTCTGTGTCTAAGTCCCGTCTCCACTGCTAGGCTTCTGTAGGGTGGGAGTTTAGTCTGTGTTTCAGTCCCATCTCCACTGCTAGCGTTCTGTAGGGTGGGAGTTTAGTCTGTGTCTCAGTCCCGTCTCCACTGCTAGGGTTCTGTAGGGTGGGAGTTTAGTCTGTGTTTCAGTCCCGTCTCCACTGCTAGGGTTCTGTGGGGTGGGAGTTTAGTCTGTGTTTCAGTCCCGTCTCCACTGCTAGGGTTCTGTAGGGTGGGAGTTTAGTCTGTGTTTCAGTCCCGTCTCCACTGCTAGGGTTCTGTAGGGTGGGAGTTTAGTCTGTGTTTCAGTCCCATCTCCACTGCTAGGGTTCTGTAGGGTGGGAGTTTAGTCTGTGTCTCAGTCCCGTCTCCACTGCTAGGGTTCTGTAGGGTGGGAGTTTAGTCTGTGTCTCAGTCCCGTCTCCACTGCTAGGGTTCTGTAGGGTGGGAGTTTAGTCTGTGTCTCAGTCCCGTCTCCACTGCTAGGGTTCTGTAGGGTGGGAGTTTAGTCTGTGTCTCAGTCCCGTCTCCACTGCTAGGGTTCTGTAGGGTGGGAGTTTAGTCTGTGTCTCAGTCCCGTCTCCACTGCTAGGGTTCTGTAGGGTGGGAGTTTAGTCTGTGTCTCAGTCCCGTCTCCACTGCTAGGGTTCTGTAGGGTGGGAGTTTAGTCTGTGTCTCAGTCCCGTCTCCACTGCTAGGGTTCTGTAGGGTGGGAGTTTAGTCTGTGTTTCAGTCCCGTCTCCACTGCTAGGGTTCTGTAGGGTGGGAGTTTAGTCTGTGTTTCAGTCCCGTCTCCACTGCTAGGGTTCTGTAGGGTGGGAGTTTAGTCTGTGTTTCAGTCCCGTCTCCACTGCTAGGGTTCTGTAGGGTGAAAGTTTAGTCTGTGTTTCAGTCCCGTCTCCACTGCTAGGGTTCTGTAGGGTGGGAGTTTAGTCTGTGTTTCAGTCCCGTCTCCACTGCTAGGGTTCTGACTGCTAGGGAGTTTAGTCTGTGTTTCAGTCCCGTCTCCACTGCTAGGGTTCTGTAGGGTGGGAGTTTAGTCTGTGTTTCAGTCCCGTCTCCACTGCTAGGGTTCTGTAGGGTGGGAGTTTAGTCTCAGTCCCGTCTCCACTGCTAGGGTTCTGTAGGGTGGGAGTTTAGTCTCAGTCCCGTCTCCACTGCTAGGGTTCTGTAGGGTGGGAGTTTAGTCTGTGTCTCAGTCCCGTCTCCACTGCTAGGGTTCTGTAGGGTGGGAGTTTAGTCTGTGTTTCAGTCCCGTCTCCACTGCTAGGGTTCTGTAGGGTGGGAGTTTAGTCTGTGTTTCAGTCCCGTCTCCACTGCTAGGGTTCTGACTGCTAGGGAGTTTAGTCTGTGTTTCAGTCCCGTCTCCACTGCTAGGGTTCTGTAGGGTGGGAGTTTAGTCTGTGTTTCAGTCCCGTCTCCACTGCTAGGGTTCTGTAGGGTGGGAGTTTAGTCTGTGTTTCAGTCCCGTCTCCACTGCTAGGGTTCTGTAGGGTGGGAGTTTAGTCTGTGTTTCAGTCCCGTCTCCACTGCTAGGGTTCTGACTGCTAGGGAGTTTAGTCTGTGTTTCAGTCCCGTCTCCACTGCTAGGGTTCTGTAGGGTGGGAGTTTAGTCTGTGTCTCAGTCCCGTCTCCACTGCTAGGGTTCTGTAGGGTGGGAGTTTAGTCTCAGTCCCGTCTCCACTGCTAGGGTTCTGTAGGGTGGGAGTTTAGTCTGTGTCTCAGTCCCGTCTCCACTGCTAGGGTTCTGTAGGGTGGGAGTTTAGTCTGTGTTTCAGTCCCGTCTCCACTGCTAGGGTTCTGTAGGGTGGGAGTTTAGTCTGTGTTTCAGTCCCGTCTCCACTGCTAGGGTTCTGACTGCTAGGGAGTTTAGTCTGTGTTTCAGTCCCGTCTCCACTGCTAGGGTTCTGTAGGGTGGGAGTTTAGTCTGTGTTTCAGTCCCGTCTCCACTGCTAGGGTTCTGTAGGGTGGGAGTTTAGTCTGTGTTTCAGTCCCGTCTCCACTGCTAGGGTTCTGTAGGGTGGGAGTTTAGTCTGTGTTTCAGTCCCGTCTCCACTGCTAGGGTTCTGACTGCTAGGGAGTTTAGTCTGTGTTTCAGTCCCGTCTCCACTGCTAGGGTTCTGTAGGGTGGGAGTTTAGTCTGTGTCTCAGTCCCGTCTCCACTGCTAGGGTTCTGTAGGGTGGGAGTTTAGTCTGTGTCTCAGTCCCGTCTCCACTGCTAGGGTTCTGTAGGGTGGGAGTTTAGTCTGTGTCTCAGTCCCGTCTCCACTGCTAGGGTTCTGTAGGGTGGGAGTTTAGTCTGTGTCTCAGTCCCGTCTCCACTGCTAGGGTTCTGTAGGGTGGGAGTTTAGTCTGTGTCTCAGTCCCGTCTCCACTGCTAGGGTTCTGTAGGGTGGGAGTTTAGTCTGTGTTTCAGTCCCGTCTCCACTGCTAGGGAACTGTAGGGTGGGAGTTTAGTCTGTGTTTCAGTCCCATCTCCACTGCTAGGGTTCTGTAGGGTGGGAGTTTAGTCTGTGTCTCAGTCCCGTTTCCACTGCTAGGGTTCTGTAGGGTGGGAGTTTAGTCTGTGTCTCAGTCCCGTCTAAACTGCTAGGGTTCTGTAGGGTGGGAGTTTAGTCTGTGTCTCAGTCTTGTCTCCACTGCTAGGGTTCTGTAGGGTGGGAGTTTAGTCTGTGTCTCAGTCCCGTCTCCACTGCTAGGGTTCTGTAGGGTGGGAGTTTAGTCTGTGTCTCAGTCCCTTCTCCACTGCTAGGGTTCTGTAGGGTGGGAGTTTAGTCTGTGTTTCAGTCCCGTCTCCACTGCTAGGGTTCTGTAGGGTGGGAGTTTAGTCTGTGTTTCAGTCCCGTCTCCACTGCTAGGGTTCTGTAGGGTGGGAGTTTAGTCTGTGTTTCAGTCCCGTCTCCACTGCTAGGGTTCTGTAGGGTGGGAGTTTAGTCTGTGTTTCAGTCCCGTCTCCACTGCTAGGGTTCTGTAGGGTGGGAGTTTAGTATGTGTTTCAGTCCCGTCTCCACTGCTAGGGTTCTGTAGGGTGGGAGTTTAGTCTGTGTTTCAGTCCCGTCTCCACTGGTAGGGTTCTGACTGCTAGGGAGTTTAGTCTGTGTTTCAGTCCCGTCTCCACTGCTAGGGTTCTGTAGGGTGGGAGTTTAGTCTGTGTTTCAGTCCCGTCTCCACTGCTAGGGTTCTGTAGGGTGGGAGTTTAGTCTCAGTCCCGTCTCCACTGCTAGGGTTCTGTAGGGTGGGAGTTTAGTCTGTGTCTCAGTCCCGTCTCCACTGCTAGGGTTCTGTAGGGTGGGAGTTTAGTCTGTGTCTCAGTCCCGTCCCCACTGCTAGGGTTCTGTAGGGTGGGAGTTTAGTCTGTGTCTCAGTCCCGTCCCCACTGCTAGGGTTCTGTAGCGTGGGAGTTTAGTCTGTGTCTCTGTCCCGTCTCCACTGCTAGGGTTCTGTAGGGTGGGAGTTTAGTCTGTGTCTCAGTCCCGTCTCCACTGCTAGGGTTCTGTAGGGTGGGAGTTTAGTCTGTGTCTCAGTCCCGTCTCCACTGCTAGGGTTCTGTAGGGTGGGAGTTTAGTCTGTGTCTCAGTCCCGTCTCCACTGCTAGGGTTCTGTAGGGTGGGAGTTTAGTCTGTGTCTCAGTCCCGTCTCCACTGCTAGGGTTCTGTAGGGTGGGAGTTTAGTCTGTGTCTCAGTCCCGTCTCCACTGCTAGGGTTCTGTAGGGTGGGAGTTTAGTCTGTGTCTCAGTCCCGTCTCCACTGCTAGGGTTCTGTTGGGTGGGAGTTTAGTCTGTGTCTCAGTCCCTTCTCCACTGCTAGGGTTCTGTAGGGTGGGAGTTTAGTCTGTGTTTCAGTCCCGTCTCCACTGCTAGGGTTCTGTAGGGTGGGAGTTTAGTCTGTGTCTCAGTCCCGTCTCCACTGCTAGGGTTCTGTAGGGTGGGAGTTTAGTCTGTGTCTCAGTCCCGTCTCCACTGCTAGGGTTCTGTAGGGTGGGAGTTTAGTCTGTGTCTCAGTCCCTTCTCCACTGCTAGGGTTCTGTAGGGTGGGAGTTTAGTCTGTGTTTCAGTCCCGTCTCCACTGCTAGGGTTCTGTAGGGTGGGAGTTTAGTCTGTGTTTCAGTCCCGTCTCCACTGCTAGGGTTCTGTAGGGTGGGAGTTTAGTCTGTGTTTCAGTCCCGTCTCCACTGCTAGGGTTCTGTAGGGTGGGAGTTTAGTCTGTGTTTCAGTCCCGTCTCCACTGCTAGGGTTCTGAAGGGTGGGAGTTTAGTATGTGTTTCAGTCCCGTCTCCACTGCTAGGGTTCTGTAGGGTGGGAGTTTAGTCTGTGTTTCAGTCCCGTCTCCACTGCTAGGGTTCTGACTGCTAGGGAGTTTAGTCTGTGTTTCAGTCCCGTCTCCACTGCTAGGGTTCTGTAGGGTGGGAGTTTAGTCTGTGTTTCAGTCCCGTCTCCACTGCTAGGGTTCTGTAGGGTGGGAGTTTAGTCTCAGTCCCGTCTCCACTGCTAGGGTTCTGTAGGGTGGGAGTTTAGTCTGTGTTTCAGTCCCGTCTCCACTGCTAGGGTTCTGTAGGGTGGGAGTTTAGTCTGTGTCTCAGTCCCGTCTCCACTGCTAGGGTTCTGTAGGGTGGGAGTTTAGTCTGTGTCTCAGTCCCGTCTCCACTGCTAGGGTTCTGTAGGGTGGGAGTTTAGTCTGTGTCTCAGTCCCTTCTCCACTGCTAGGGTTCTGTAGGGTGGGAGTTTAGTCTGTGTTTCAGTCCCGTCTCCACTGCTAGGGTTCTGTAGGGTGGGAGTTTAGTCTGTGTTTCAGTCCCGTCTCCACTGCTAGGGTTCTGTAGGGTGGGAGTTTAGTCTGTGTTTCAGTCCCGTCTCCACTGCTAGGGTTCTGTAGGGTGGGAGTTTAGTCTGTGTTTCAGTCCCGTCTCCACTGCTAGGGTTCTGAAGGGTGGGAGTTTAGTATGTGTTTCAGTCCCGTCTCCACTGCTAGGGTTCTGTAGGGTGGGAGTTTAGTCTGTGTTTCAGTCCCGTCTCCACTGCTAGGGTTCTGACTGCTAGGGGAGTTTAGTCTGTGTTTCAGTCCCGTCTCCACTGCTAGGGTTCTGTAGGGTGGGAGTTTAGTCTGTGTTTCAGTCCCGTCTCCACTGCTAGGGTTCTGTAGGGTGGGAGTTTAGTCTCAGTCCCGTCTCCACTGCTAGGGTTCTGTAGGGTGGGAGTTTAGTCTGTGTCTCAGTCCCGTCTCCACTGCTAGGGTTCTGTAGGGTGGGAGTTTAGTCTGTGTCTCAGTCCCGTCCCCACTGCTAGGGTTCTGTAGGGTGGGAGTTTAGTCTGTGTCTCAGTCCCGTCCCCACTGCTAGGGTTCTGTAGGGTGGGAGTTTAGTCTGTGTCTCTGTCCCGTCTCCACTGCTAGGGTTCTGTAGGGTGGGAGTTTAGTCTGTGTCTCAGTCCCGTCTCCACTGCTAGGGTTCTGTAGGGTGGGAGTTTAGTCTGTGTCTCAGTCCCGTCTCCACTGCTAGGGTTCTGTAGGGTGGGAGTTTAGTCTGTGTCTCAGTCCCGTCTCCACTGCTAGGGTTCTGTAGGGTGGGAGTTTAGTCTGTGTCTCAGTCCCTTCTCCACTGCTAGGGTTCTGTAGGGTGGGAGTTTAGTCTGTGTCTCATTCCCGTCTCCACTGCTAGGGTTCTGTAGGGTGGGAGTTTAGTCTGTGTCTCAGTCCCGTCTCCACTGCTAGGGTTCTGTTGGGTGGGAGTTTAGTCTGTGTCTCAGTCCCTTCTCCACTGCTAGGGTTCTGTAGGGTGGGAGTTTAGTCTGTGTCTCAGTCCCGTCTCCACTGCTAGGGTTCTGTAGGGTGGGAGTTTAGTCTGTGTTTCAGTCCCGTCTCCACTGCTAGGGTTCTGTAGGGTGGGAGTTTAGTCTGTGTTTCAGTCCCGTCTCCACTGCTAGGGTTCTATAGGGTGGGAGTTTAGTCTGTGTCTCAGTCTCAAAAACTGGCATTTTTTTACTTTTTTGTCTTAATTATTATTTCTTGTCTCATCCTGACTTTTTCGATGTGTAGTGTCAAAGTTCCCTTTCCATCATCCATTCAGTCCTGAATCATAAATGTCCAATTTTATTTTCAGAGGAATATGATGATTGAACAAATTTGTTTAAACATTTAGATGAGGTTTTATGGACGAGCAGCGAAGAGGTCAAGAGGTCACAATCACAAACTACAGAATATTAAACTATCCAGACCCTCACTTATCAAATATTCAACTCTCTCTGTGGAATGTCTGAAGAGGGAGAGAGGGAGAGAGGGAGAGAGGGAGAGAGAGAGAGAGAGAGAGAGAGAGAGAGAGAGAGCTCGATTCGATCCATATTGTTAGAATTTCCCACATTTCTAGAGACTGCATTCATGGTATACGCTCATACAGTGCCCTCGGAACGTTACAGCGTTATTAAAAAAAAATGTCCTCATTAATCTAAACACAATACCCCCATAATGACAAAGCAAAAACAGCTTTTTAGAAAATATTGCTAATTTATTAAAGATAAAGAACTGAAAAATTACGTTTACATAAGTATTCAGACCCTTTACTCAGTACTTTGTTGAAGCACCTTTGAAGCACCTGGCAGCGATTACAGCCTCGAGTTTTCTTGGGTATGACGCTACATGCTTGGCACACCTGTATTTGAGGAGTTTCTCCCTTTCTTCTCTGCAGATCCTCTCAAGCTCTGTCAGGTTGAATGGGGAGCGTCACTGCACAGCTATTTTCAGGTCCCTCCAGAGATGTTTGATTGGGTTCAAGTCCGGACTCTGGCTGGGCCACTCAAGGACATTCAGAGACTTGTCCCGAAGCCACTCCAGCGTTGTCTTGGCTGTGTGTTTAGGGTCGTTGTCCTGTTGGAAGGTGAACCTTCACCCCAGTCTGAGGTCCTGAGTGCTCTGGAGCAGGTTTTCATCAAGGATCTCTCTGTACTTTGCTCAGTTCATCTTTGCCTCTATCTTGACTAGTCTCCTAGTCCCTGCCGCTGAAAAACATCCCCACAACATGATGCTGCCACCACCATGCTTCACCGTAGGGATGGTGCCAGGTTTCTTCCAGACGTGACGCTTGGCATTCAGGCCGAAGAGTTCAATCTTGGTTTCATCAGACCAGAGAATCTTGTTTCTCATGGTCTGAGAGAGTCCTTTAGGTGCCTTTTGGCAAACTCCAAGAGGGCTGTCATGTGCCTTTTACTGAGGAGTGGCTTCCGTCTGGCCACTCTACCATAAAGGCCTGATTGGTGGAGTGCTGCAGAGATGGTTGTCCTTCTGGAAGGTTCTTTCATTTCCACAGAGGAACTTAAGAGATGGGGTTCTTGGTCACCTCCCTGACCAAGGCCCTTCTCCACCGATTGCTCAGTATGGCTCAGCGGCCAGCTCTAGGAAGTGTCTTGGTTGGATCCAAACTTCTTCCATTTAAGAATGATGGAGGCCACTGTGTTCTTGGGGACCTTCAAAGCTGCAGAAATGTTTTGGTACCCTTCCCCAGGTCTGTGCCTCGACACAATCCTGTGTCAGAGCTCTACGGACAATTTCTTCGACCTCATGGCTTGGTTTATGCTCTGACATGCACTGTCAACTGTGGGACCTTATATAGACAGGTGTGTGCCTTTCCAAATCATGTCCAATCAATTGAATTTACCACAGGTGGACTCCAATCAAGTTGTAGAAACATCTCAAGGATGATCAATGGAAACAGGAAGCACCTGAGCTCAATTTCGAGTCTCATAGCAAAGGGTCTGAATACTTACCTAAATAAGATTTCATTTTTTTTTTTTTTATATAAATTTGCAAAAAATCTAAAAAACTGTTTTTTTGCCTCGTCAGTGTGTGTAGATTAATGAGGATTTGTATTTATTTAATCTATATGCTGTAAAGTCAAGGGGTCTAAATACTTTCCGAAGACACTGTATGTTGGCTCAATTGGAAATTATATTTAAATTTCAAGCTCGCTATTTCGCTGACCTTCGACGATACAGATTAAATCTAGACCAGAAAGAGAGAGAGAGAAATAGAGAGAGAAAAAAGAGAGGAGGAGAGAAAAATAAGAAGTCTTTGATGCATTCAGAATGTGTCTGAAAGTGTTTGTGATAGTTTAGTAAAAATGTTAAAAAGAGAAAGAGTTTTATTCGATTGAAGCAGAAGTTCTGCAATACCCTCTCACAGAGCAGAAGTTTCATTCAGAGGGGAACGGTATGTATTTAATATTTCAGAGAGAGAGAGAGAGAGAGAGAGGGGGAGAGAGAGAGAGAGAGAGAGAGAGACACCAGATTAATATTAATTTGAAAAGACTTCTCCACCCAAAGACTATACAAACAGAGCTCTGTCAGGGCAACACACTTCAACACAACATTTCACTGCCCAGAAATGACAACCAATCAATGATTTCCTTTCAAGAATATTCAGCAGAAACTCCCTGACATAAATGTATTTGAATAAATTAAATGAGATCTATCATAATATCATCTATCATATCAGATCATCACGGAGATCCACCAAAACAAACATTTACTTTAAACCAAGAAAAGTTACAAGAAAAACTCCCCAGAACAATTAAAACAACCAGAAGCCAAATTGAAAATTACAAATTAACTTAAAAAAATAAATAAATTGGTGGTGCAGAATTCTAATGCACTGCATTTCAGTGCTTCACTACAGACCTGGGTTTGATCCCAGGCTGTGTCACAACCAGCCGTGACCGGGAGTCCCATAGGGCAGCGCACAATTGTCTCAGCATTGTCTGGGTTAGGGGAGGGTTTGGCTGGGGGGGGGGGTCTTGGCAACTCCTTGGCCGGGCGTCAATTGGACCGTTTTTCCTCCAATCGCGGTTTGGCAGGTTTCAGAGGACGCATGATTCGACCTTCACCTCTCCCCTTTGGGGAGTTGCAGTGATGAGACAAGATCGCAAAATTGTGAAGGAAAAGGGGGTAAAAATACATTACCAGTCAAATACATTACCGGTCAAATGTTTGGACACACCTACTCATTAAATGTTTTTTATTTATTTCCTACATTGTAGAATAACAGTTAAGACATCAAAACTATTAAATAACACATATGGAGTCATGTAGTAACCAAAAAAAGTGTTAAACAAATTCTTCATGATGACAGATTCATAAGGAATGCTTTTCCAACAGTCTTGAAGGAGTTTCAACATATGCTGAACACTTGTTGGCTGCTTTTCCTTCACTCTGCAGTCAAACTCATCCCAAACCATCTCAATTGGGTTGAGGTTGGGTGATTGTGGAGGCCAGGTCATTTGATGCAGCACTCCATCACTCTCCTTCACTCTGCTTCAAATAGCCCTTACACAGCCTGGAGGTGTGGTGGGTCATTGTCCTGTTGAAAAACATATGATAGTCCCACTAAGCGCAAACCAGATGGGATGGCGTATCGCTGCAGAATGCTGTGGTAGCCATGCTGGTTAAGTGTGCCTTGAATTCTAAATAAATCACAGACATTGTCACCAGCAAAGCACCCCCACACCATCGCACCACCTCCTCCATGCTTCACGGTGGGAACCACATGCAGAGATCATATGTTCAGCTACGCTGCGTCTCACAAAGACACTAATGTTGGAACCAAAAATTCTCAAATTTGGACTCATCAGACCAAAGGACAGATTTCCACCAGTCTAATGTCCATTGCTCGTGTTTCTTGGCCCAAGAAAATCTCTTCTTCTTGTTGGTGTCCTTTAGTAGTGGTTTCTTTGCAGCAATTCAACCATGAAGGTCTGATTCACACAGTCTCCTCTGAACAGTTGATGTTGAGATGTGTCTGTTACTTGGGCTGCAATTTCTGAGGCTGGTAACGTTAATGAACTTATCCTCTCCCAGAGGTAACTCTGGGTCTTCCATTCCTGTGGCGGTCCTCATGCGAGCCAGTTTCATCATAGCGCTTGATGGTTTTTGCAACTGCACTTGAAGAAACTTTGACTTTGACTGATCTTCATGTCTTAAAGTAAAGATTGACTGTCATTTCGCTTTGCTGATTTGAGCTGTTTTTGCCATAATATGGAGTTGGTATTTTACCAAATAGGGATATCTTCTGTTTACCACCCCTACCTTCTCACAACAACACTGATTGCCTCAAACGTATTAAGAAGGAAAGAAATTCCACAAATTAACTTTTAATAAGGCCTCTTTGGGCTAGGGGGCAGTATTTTCATGTCCGGATGAAAAGTGTGCCCAAAATAAACTGCCTGCTACTCAGGCCCAGAAACTAGGATATGCATATTATTAGTGGATTTGAATAGAACTCTGAAGTTTCTAAAACTGTTTGAATAATGTCTGTGAGTATAACAGAACTGATTTGGCAGGCGAAACCCAGAGCACAATCCATCCAGGGAAACATTGTTTGGAGCTCAATCTGTTTTCCATTGGTTTTCTATGGCAATCCCTTTTTAATAGAAATATGCTTGCAGTTCCTATGTCTTCCAGTAGATGTCAACAGTCTTTAGAAATTGGTTGATGTTTTTCCTTTGAGAAATTAAGAAGTAGCCCTTTCCTTTCTGAGAGTCAAGCCAAGAGTACTTTTTTGTTTGGGGCGCGCGACCTGGAATACGCTCCACTTTCATTTTATCCGCTATTGAACACAGTATATTCCGTCTTAAATTTGATCGATTATTTACGTTTTAAAATACCTAAAGTTGGATTAGGAAAAGTTGTTTGAAATGTTTGGAGCAAGTTTACAGGTAACTTATGAGATATTTTGTAGTCATGTTGGGCGAGTTGGAACCGGTGTTTTTCTGAATCAAACGCGCCAAATAAATGGACATTTTGGGGATATAAAGAAACAATTTATCGAACAAAAGGACCATTTGTGATGTTTATGGGACATTTTGTAGTGCCAACAGAAGAAGATCTTTAAAGGTATGGCATGAATTATATCGTTATTTCTGAATTTTGTGTAGCACCTGCCTGGTTGAAATCTGATTTTCATGTGTTGGTATGCTGGGCGCTGTCCTCAGATAATCACATGGTCTGCTTTCGCCGTAAAGCCTTTTTGAAATCTGACACTGCGGCTGGATTAACAAGAAATTCATAAAACACTTGTATGATTTATGAATTCTTAATATGAGTATTTCTGTTTTTGAATTTGGCGACCTGCAATTTCACTGGGTGTTGTCAAATCGATCCCGCTAACGGGATTGGCACGCGAAGGGATCCATAAGAAGTTTTAATTGAAATGCATTCCAGGTGACTACCTCATGAAACTGGTTGAGAGAATGCCAAGCGTGTGCAAGGCTGTCATCAAGGCAAAGGAGGGATACTTTGAAGAATCTCAAATATAAAATATATTAATATATTTTTAAATATACTTTTTTGGTTACTACATGATTCCATATGTGTTATTTCATAGTATTGATGTCTTCACTATTATTCTACAATGTAGAAAATAGTAACAATAAAGAAAAACCCTTGACTGAGTAGGTGTGTCCAAACTTTGATTGGTACTGTGTATATATACACAATACAATACAATATATATATATATATATATATACCTGGATAGGCATGTTGCCCTGACAGCATCAGGAAATGAAAGGCTTAAACACAACACTCCTGAGTTGCAGGAGGGGCCTTATGAAAACTATTTTTTAAAACATTTTTATTTTTGAATTTCACCTTTATTTAACCAGGTAGGCTAGTTGAGAACAAGTTCTCATTTTACAACTGCGATATGGCCAAGATAAAGATAAACAGTGCGACACAAAAAACAGAGTTACACAGGGAATAAACAAGTGTAAAGTCAATAACACAATAGAAAAAAAAATGAAAGTCTATATACAGTGTGTGCAAATGGCGTGAGGAGGTAAGGCAATAAATAGACCATAGTAGCGAAGTAATTACAATTTAGCAAATTAACACTGGAGTGATAGATGAGCAGATGATGATGTGCAAGTAGAAATACTGGTGTGCAAAAGAGCATAAAACTAAATAAAAACAATATGGCAATGAGTCAGGTAGATTAGGTGGGCTATTTACAGCTGAAGCGACATGGTTTTGGAGAGTGGCTGCTTCCCTGACAACCCCCATATGTAAAAAGGTGACAAATTAGACCCTAATAACTACAGGGGAATATGTGTCACCAGTAACATTGGGAAACTATTCTGCTGTATTCTCAATGACCGAATACAGACCTTCCTCACACAACATAACGCTCTCAACAATAAAGCTAATTGGCTTTCTACACGAACACAGAACAACAGACCACATACTCCCATTATACACACTAATAAACCAGATGTCCTACTGCCACCAACAGATCAAGGTCTACCCAGAAGACCTTGTCCTACTGCCATCAACAGATCAAGGTCTACCCAGAGGACCTTGTCCTACTGCCATCAACAGATCAAGGTCTATCCAGGTGAACTACTGTCACCAACAGAGCGAGGTCTACCCAGGTGACCTTGTCCTACTGTCACCAACAGAGCGATGTCTACCCAGGTGACCTTGTCCTACTGTCACCAACAGATCAAGGTCTACCCAGATGACCTTGTCCTACTGTCACCAACAGAGCAAGATCTACCCAGAGGTCCTTGTCCTACTGTCACCAACAGATCAAGGTCTACAGGAACAACTTAACATTCTATAGGAATACAACATACAACAGCATCAGTGGCTCTGGTGGATCTGGGTCTGGCAGTGGATGCACTAAAAGAAAAAGTCTGCAAATTATTTTACTCCACAAGAAGAACATTCTGGAAAAAATAAATATTCCTATCCAAATCTGGTGCAAAATATTCAATAGTATAATTTCACCAATTACACTTATATGGAAGCGAGGTTTGGGGTCCAACCTGTAATTATGATATATAAGCATTTGGAGAAAATCCCCAAAGAAAATCTACATACAGATTTCTGCAAAATTATCCTAATAATCCTAAAGAAAGTACCAAATAACGCACGCAGTGACACGCCCTGACCTGAGAGAGCCGTTTTTCTCTGTTTAGTTAGGTCAGGGAGTGATAGGTGGGTGGGCATTCTATGTGTTTTATTTCTATGTTTTGGGCCAAGTATGGTTTCCAATCAGAGGCAGCTGTCTATCGTTGTCTCTGATTGGGAACCATACTTAGGCAGCCTGTTTTCCTTTGGGTTTTTGTGGGTAGTTGTGTTCCGTTTAGTTGCCTGACGGAACGGTTTGCTTTGCGTTTTTTTGTTGTTTTTCTTTGTTTAAGTGTTTCATTGTAGTAATAATTATGAGCACACAACTCGCTGCGTTTTGGTCCACTCCTTTTGACGATCGTAACACGCAGAGCGGAACTCGGATAATTCAGTTTAATTGTAAATATGAAGAAAAGGACAGTAACAATTTGGCACCATTTCAAATGAAGCCCCAAAACATCGTTTACGATTCAAAGCACTGGAAACCCTAAGAGCTGAACTCTGAAAAGAGTCCCCCTACGTCAGCTGTTAAAAACACACATAAACAACCATATTATCCAAACACACAGGGAAATCAAATTGTTACAGAAATTAAAATCTCATATTTGACAAAACGGGAAAATGAAACAAACACACAGAATAAACTAGAGAATACAAATGAGCAGAATAGCTCTACTCTGTCAGGGATACAAAACAAATACAGGCTCAGCGACCACCAATTGGCAATGGAAATTAGGGAGACAAAAAAAGACATGACTACCCAAAGAGGAGTGTCTATGTGGTCACTGCACGACAGGAAAGGTAGAGACAGAGATTCACTTTTTCCCACTACTGTGAGAAATACTCAGAAATAATATTTTGTTTTCTGTGTGAGAGAGAAACCGTAAATATTACTGCCAGTTATGAACAGTATATTATTGCCATATCCTGAGGGAACATTCCCGTGACAGCTAATTCCATTAAATAATTTACATTGAATATAACTGACAGTAATACACAGTGGAACCATCATCATGTTGTTGTATATAACTGACAGTAATACTCAGTGGAATTATATGTACTATTATATGTACTATTATTACCACTATGAACTGTATTTCATTATCCTCATTGAACTGTATTTACTGTAATGAACTGTATTTCATTATCCTCATTGAACCGTATTTACTATAATGAACTGTATTTCATTATCCTCATTGAACTGTATTTACTGTAATTAACTGTATTTCATTGTCCTCATTGAACTGTATTTACTATAATGAACTGTATTTCATTATCCTCATTGAACTGTATTTAGAGAGATTAGAGAGAGGGAACGAGAGAGGGAGAAGAGAGAGGGAACGAGAGAGGGAGAAGAGAGAGGGAACGAGAGAGGGAGAAGAGAGAGGGAACGAGAGAGGGAGAAGAGAGAGGGAACGAGAGAGGGAGAAGAGAGAGGGAACGAGAGAGGGAGAAGAGAGAGAAAGTAGGCCACTGACTAGTGGTGTCTATTCAGCAGCCTGATGGTAGAAACAGCTGACTAGTGGTGTCTATTCAGCAGCCTGATGGTAGAAACAGCTGACTAGTGGTGTCTATTCAGCAGCCTGATGGTAGAAACAGCTGACTACTGGTGTCTATTCAGCAGCCTGATGGTAGAAACAGCTGACTAGTGGTGTCTATTCAGCAGCCTGATGGTCTGGGGGGTAGAAACAGCTGACTAGTGGTGTCTATTCAGCAGCCTGATGCTCTGGGGATAGAAACAGCTGACTAGTGGTGTCTATTCAGCAGCCTGATGCTCTGGGGATAGAAACAGCTGACTAGTGGTGTCTATTCAGCAGCCTGATGGTAGAAACAGCTGACTAGTGGTGTCTAGTCAGCAGCCTGATGGTCTGGGGGTAGAAACAGCTGACTAGTGGTGTCTATTCAGCAGCCTGATGGTCTGGGGATAGAAACAGCTGACTAGTGGTGTCTATTAAGCAGCCTGATGGTCTGGGGATAGAAACAGTTGACTAGTGGTGTCTATTCAGCAGCCTGATGGTCTGGGGATAGAAACAGCTGACTAGTGGTGTCTATTCAGCAGCCTGATGGTAGAAACAGCTGACTAGTGGTGTCTAGTCAGCAGCCTGATGGTCTGGGGGTAGAAACAGCTGACTAGTGGTGTCTATTCAGCAGCCTGATGGTAGAAACAGCTGACTAGTGGTGTCTATTCAGCAGCCTGATGGTAGAAACAGCTGACTAGTGGTGTCTAGTCAGCAGCCTGATGGTCTGGGGGTAGAAACAGCTGACTAGTGGTGTCTATTCAGCAGCCTGATGGTCTGGGGGATAGAAACAGCTGACTAGTGGTGTCTATTAAGCAGCCTGATGGTCTGGGGATAGAAACAGTTGACTAGTGGTGTCTATTCAGCAGCCTGATGGTAGAAACAGCTGACTAGTGGTGTCTATTCAGCAGCCTGATGGTAGAAACAGCTGACTAGTGGTGTCTATTCAGCAGCCTGATGGTCTGGGGGGTAGAAACAGCTGACTAGTGGTGTCTATTCAGCAGCCTGATGGTCTGGGGATAGAAACAGCTGACTAGTGGTGTCTATTCAGCAGCCTGATGGTCTGGGGATAGAAACAGTTGACTAGTGGTGTCTATTCAGCAGCCTGATGGTAGAAACAGCTGACTAGTGGTGTCTATTCAGCAGCCTGATGGTCTGGGGGGTAGAAACAGCTGACTAGTGGTGTCTATTCAGCAGCCTGATGGTCTGGGGATAGAAACAGCTGACTAGTGGTGTCTATTAAGCAGCCTGATGGTAGAAACAGCTGACTAGTGGTGTCTATTCAGCAGCCTGATGGTCTGGGGGTAGAAACAGCTGACTAGTGGTGTCTATTCAGCAGCCTGATGGTAGAAACAGCTGACTAGTGGTGTCTATTCAGCATCCTGATGGTAGAAACAGCTGACTAGTGGTGTCTATTCAGCAGCCTGATGGTAGACACAGCTGACTAGTGGTGTCTATTCAGCAGCCTGATGGTCTGGGGGGTAGAAACAGCTGACTAGTGGTGTCTATTCAGCAGCCTGATGGTCTGGGGGTAGAAACAGCTGACTAGTGGTGTCTATTCAGCAGCCTGATGGTAGAAACAGCTGACTAGTGGTGTCTATTCAGCAGCCTGATGGTAGAAACAGCTGACTAGTGGTGTCTATTCAGCAGCCTGATGGTCTGATGGTAGAAACAGCTGACTAGTGGTGTCTATTCAGCAGCCTGATGGTAGAAACAGCTGACTAGTGGTGTCTATTCAGCAGCCTGATGGTCTGGGGGTAGAAACAGCTGACTAGTGGTGTCTATTCAGCAGCCTGATGGTCTGGGGATAGAAACAGCTGACTAGTGGTGTCTATTCAGCAGCCTGATGGTAGAAACAGCTGACTAGTGGTGTCTATTCAGCAGCCTGATGGTCTGGGGGTAGAAACAGCTGACTAGTGGTGTCTATTCAGCAGCCTGATGGTCTGGGGATAGAAACAGCTGACTAGTGGTGTCTATTCAGCAGCCTGATGGTCTGGGGGGTAGAAACAGCTGACTAGTGGTGTCTATTCAGCAGCCTGATGATCTGAGGGTATAATCCGGTGACTGAGTCTGTGTATTCATTGACATTATCTCGAAAGGCGACCAGGAACTTATTCCAGTCCACGTGATCAAAACAGTCTCGGAGCGTGAATTCTGATTAGTCCGACCAACGCTGTACAGACCTGACCCCCGGAACTTCCCTCTTGAGTCTTTGTTTTATAGGCGCGGAGAAGCAAGATGGAGTTATGGTCGGATTTTCCCGAAAGGAGGACAGGAGAGGACCATATACCCGCGTTGAAAAGGCGTGTAGCAATGGTCAAGAGTAGAATTTCCACAAGTTAGATAGTCAATGTGTTGGTAATAATTTGGGAGCACAGTTCTCAAAATACTTTTATTAAAGTCCCCTGCAACAATAAATGCTACCTATGGGAATGCAATCTCTAGTTTGATCAGGGTCCAATTTCTGGAGAGACATTTTGGTGTCAGTTTGGGGCGGGATGTACACAGCCATCGGCGATATTCCCTGAGAAGTCTCTCAGAAGGTAAAAAAGGGTGACATTTGATGACCAAGTATTGCAGAAGCTCGCAAGTTCCTGTACGTTTCCCCCCGTCGCACCATGTGTTTTTGGTCATAATGCAGAGCCCTCCACCCATGCTCTTGCCTGATAGAGCCCACTTCCTACTGTAAAACCCGCTGGTTGTACATCATTAATTTGGACGTCGGAGGAAAGCCAAGTCTCAGAAAAAACAGAGTACGTTGCAGGATCTGATGTCCCTCTGGAAGGAGATCCTCGCTCTGAGTTTGTCAAGTTTGTTCATTAATGATTGAAACATTGGCGAGTAGTATGCTCGGTAATGGAGGACCAGTCTCCCGGCGTTTTAATCTCACGTCTGCCTCTCCGTCGGCATCTTCGCCTCCTACTCTCCGGTAGGACTCCCAAGCGTCTCGGCGCCTTGCCGAAGAAGATAGTCCATTGTTCTGCAGTCTCATGGAATTCAGGGAGATTGGGTGGACGGTGAGTAGCCAGCGATTCGTATTACAATAGTTCTACCCAGGTGTGTGTAGTAATGCACAAAAACAAACTGATTAAGAACATTTAAGAAAAACACTAGAAAATAAACACACAAAATAAGTAGAAACCTGCGATGTTTTTATCGGAGCTCGAGGCGAGGAGCCATTTTAGCCTTCATTTAAATAACTCGGTGTAGATTGTAAGGATCTGGTAAGTCTGAAGGTTAACAATGAGGTAAGGTGTGGTGGAAGTTTATGCAAGAGGGCTTGCAAGACAAAAAAAGCGCAAGTCATCAATCTACGAGACTTCAAAGACTTTCTGGTACAAAATGCAATGATTTATACCGAACCTATCAGCCGTAATAAAGTACAATGCGCTAGGATAAACTGCGTCCAGTGGCTTCAATACAGTGGCATCTGCATTCATAGAGACGATAAACATAGTCAATAACCTGAATGAATGTTGACTGAATTATTTGTTTTCTGCTATTTAACAAAAGACAGGACCTGTTCCTATGAAGGAAGCCCATTTTAATTCTTAACTTCTTAACTAACTCATCAATAAGCTTTTTTGAAAGCTAGCTTTTCTTCACTCTAGATACCCAGATATTTAAAAGCGGGGGACACGATCAGTGAGGGCACAATCCAAAGTTTGCATGCCAAAATCACTAAATAATCTTTTTTAAACTTTTTTGGAAACTTTTTTTTAAATAAAATATACTATACCTGCATTAAGTTCAACAAAGGGTTTCTGCTGGACAAAAACCCATAGTAGTCTAAGCCTGGTGTCACGTCCTGACCAGTATAAAGGTTATTTGTTATTGTAGTCTGGTGAGGACGTGGCAGAGGGTATTTGGTTTATGTGTGTCGGGGTGATGGTTTATGTAGTGGGGTGTTTGATTAATTTATTCCGGGGTTTTTGGTCACTGCTATATGTTAGTCTATTTCTATGTTCTTTCTAGTTAGTCTGTTTCTATGTGTAGTTAATTGGGGTGTGGACTCTCAATTGAAGGCAGGGGTTGTCTAGTTGCCTTTGATTGAGAGTCCTATATATATTAGGGTATGCTTGTGTTTGTGATTTGTGGGAGATTGTTTCTTGTTTTGTGTGTGTGAGCCTTACAAGACTGTTTAGTTGTTCGTTCTTCTTCTTTTGTTATTTTCTTGGTTCAAATAAATATCAAGATGAGCATCCACATTCCTGCTGCGTTTTGGTCCTCCATTCCAGACGACAACCGTGACACCTGGTCTATGCCGGGGGAGGTATACTATACTATACTACTAAGGGGGAGGTATACTATACTATACTACTAAGGGGGAGGTATACTATACTATACTACTAAGGGGGAGGTATACTATACTATACTACTAAGGGGGAGGTATACTATACTATACTACTAAGCTATAAGGAAGGTCATACCAAGGACGATTTTGCTGTTTGATTTAATTATTTAGGGTTGTAATTATTTCGCCACCATGGCCTATTTATTGCCTTTACCTCCCTTATCTTACCTCATTTGCACACATTGTATATAGACTTATTTTTCTACTGTATTATTGACTGTATGTTTGTTTTATTCCATGTGTAACTCTGTGTTGTTGTATGTGTCGAACTGTTTTGCTTTATCTTGGCCAGGTCGCAGTTGTAAATGAGAACTTGTTCTCAACTGGCCTACCTGGTTAAATAAAGGTGAAATTAATGTATTTGTATTTTTTTTTATGAAACATTTTATTTGGCCTTACTGCTATTAGCCCAACACATTGAATAACAGATTACTGCTATTAGCCCAACACATTGAATAACAGATTACTGCTATTAGCCCAACACATTGAATAACAGATTACTGCTATTAGCCCAACACATTGAATAACAGATTACTGCTATTAGCCCAACACATTGAATAACAGATTACTGCTATTAGCCAAACACATTGAATAACAGATTACTGCTATTAGCCAAACACATTGAATAACAGATTACTGCTATTAGCCAAACACATTGAATAACAGATTACTGCTATTAGCCAAACACATTGAATAACAGATTACTGCTATTAGCCAAACACATTGAATAACAGATTACTGCTATTAGCCCATAGAAACACATTGAATAACAGATTACTGCTATTAGCCAAACACATTGAATAACAGATTACTGCTATTAGCCAAACACATTGAATAACAGATTACTGCTATTAGCCAAACACATTGAATAACAGATTACTGCTATTAGCCAAACACATTGAATAACAGATTACTGCTATTAGCCCAACACATTGAATAACAGATTACTGCTATTAGCCAAACACATTGAATAACAGATTACTGCTATTAGCCCATAGAAACACATTGAATAACAGATTACTGCTATTAGCCAAACACATTGAATAACAGATTACTGCTATTAGCCCAACACATTGAATAACAGATTACTGCTATTAGCCCAACACATTGAATAACAGATTACTGCTATTAGCCAAACACATTGAATAACAGATTACTGCTATTAGCCAAACACATTGAATAACAGATTACTGTTATTAGCCAAACACATTGAATAACAGATTACTGCTATTAGCCCAACACATTGAATAACAGATTACTGCTATTAGCCCAACACATTGAATAACAGATTACTGCTATTAGCCAAACACATTGAATAACAGATTACTGCTATTAGCCCATAGAAACACATTGAATAACAGATTACTGCTATTAGCCAAACACATTGAATAACAGATTACTGCTATTAGCCAAACACATTGAATAACAGATTACTGCTATTAGCCAAACACATTGAATAACAGATTACTGCTATTAGCCAAACACATTGAATAACAGATTACTGCTATTAGCCCAACACATTGAATAACAGATTACTGCTATTAGCCCAACACATTGAATAACAGATTACTGCTATTAGCCAAACACATTGAATAACAGATTACTGCTATTAGCCAAACACATTGAATAACAGATTACTGCTATTAGCCAAACACATTGAATAACAGATTACTGTTATTAGCCAAACACATTGAATAACAGATTACTGCTATTAGCCAAACACATTGAATAACAGATTACTGCTATTAGCCCAACACATTGAATAACAGATTACTGCTATTAGCCAAACACATTGAATAACAGATTACTGCTATTAGCCCATAGAAACACATTGAATAACAGATTACTGCTATTAGCCAAACACATTGAATAACAGATTACTGCTATTAGCCCATAGAAACACATTGAATAACAGATTACTGCTATTAGCCCAACACATTGAATAACAGTTTACTGCTATTAGCCAAACACATTGAATAACAGATTACTGCTATTAGCCCAACACATTGAATAACAGATTACTGCTATTAGCCCAACACATTGAATAACAGATTACTGCTATTAGCCCAACACATTGAATAACAGATTACTGCTATTAGCCAAACACATTGAATAACAGATTACTGCTATTAGCCAAACACATTGAATAACAGATTACTGTTATTAGCCCAACACATTGAATAACAGATTACTGCTATTAGCCAAACACATTGAATAACAGATTACTGCTATTAGCCCAACACATTGAATAACAGATTACTGCTATTAGCCAAACACATTGAATAACAGATTACTGCTATTAGCCCATAGAAACACATTGAATAACAGATTACTGCTATTAGCCAAACACATTGAATAACAGATTACTGCTATTAGCCCATAGAAACACATTGAATAACAGATTACTGCTATTAGCCCAACACATTGAATAACAGTTTACTGCTATTAGCCAAACACATTGAATAACAGATTACTGCTATTAGCCAAACACATTGAATAACAGATTACTGCTATTAGCCAAACACATTGAATAACAGATTACTGCTATTAGCCAAACACATTGAATAACAGATTACTGCTATTAGCCAAACACATTGAATAACAGATTACTGCTATTAGCCAAACACATTGAATAACAGATTACTGCTATTAGCCCAACACATTGAATAACAGATTACTGCTATTAGCCCAACACATTGAATAACAGATTACTGCTATTAGCCAAACACATTGAATAACAGATTACTGCTATTAGCCAAACACATTGAATAACAGATTACTGCTATTAGCCCATAGAAACACATTGAATAACAGATTACTGCTATTAGCACATAGAAACACATTGAATAACAGATTACTGCTATTAGCCCAACACATTGAATAACAGATTACTGCTATTAGCCCATAGAAACACATTGAATAACAGATTTACCACATGGAACAACAGATAGTTTCCCAAAAAAATCTAAAGTAAGTTTGTTGATGAAGTATCTGAGAAATGTAAGAAAGATTAGAAAACATTTGTTATAATAAAAAATAAAAAAATGTATTTGATCCCCTGCTGATTTTGTACGTTTGCACACTCATGTTTTGAAATTACAAAAAAATTATCAGTCTATAATTTTAATGTTAGGTTTATTTGAACAGTGAGAGACAGAATAACAACAAAAATATCGAGAAAAAAAACGCATGTCAAAAATGTATTTTCTTTGTCAGTGGGCAAACATACAAAATCAGCAGGGGATCAAATACTTTTTTTCCCCTCACTGTATGTGTTCGTGAGAGTCTCACCTTGCCACAGAGGGGGTCATACTAGTGTTGTAAGAATAGTTTAAGATGATACACAACGCAGAGTACTAACGGTCAATTGGGAATTATCATTGGAAATAGTTGGTTTTCAGTTCAACATCTGTTTAGAATGTCAGTCCTGGACTCATAGCTACGTGTGTCACGTTTTCATTGGTCTGAATTTATCTGTACATTGAGCCTGAAACAGGATACTTGCTGCTATTATTATTACTATTATTACTATTATTACTGCAAGTAATTCTAATTGGTCAAGTGTTGGGGGTTATAAATTACATTCTGTCTCTTTGTTCTGTAGAGAATCACTGAGGACAGGGAAGAATGACCCTCTACCATCTACTTTCCAGCATAACAACTATAATTTGTTCTCTTTGAATAAACCTATTTTTCTCCCCCTTGATTTGCTTCGGGGTTTGTGTTATTGAAGAATAACATCAACTGCTAACAGTGTGTTTGGATGCTACAGACAGAAGTTGGCAGATCGGCTGTATCGACTTCAGTCCCAAGACGCTTGTGGGGGGTCGTAGCAAAACGGAGAACACCATTGTGTTCATGAGTGTCTCATCTTTGCATGGTGGGGTCAGACAATGTTTTTTTGTGAGAAGACCAATTCTCGGGATGTCTCATGGTCTGACAAACACTTCTCTAGTTCTGTCACCAAAACAGATATCTTTAGATTAAACTTGTATTATGTTAAATTCGATTTCTGCATTGGCGCGGACATCGACCTTATGGGATAAAGTTAGTTGGTTAGCTGTGAGGTTAAACACCACGGTATCATCTCCATACAAGTGAAAAGTTACACTTTTTTATTTATTTTTTTATTTATTTTTTACAGATAAACCAATATTGTTCATGTAAATAGTGAAAAGAATCAGACCAAGAATTGATCCCTGTGGGACACCTTTGGTTATGTCCAGAAACCTGATTTAAAGCGGTACAACCATTTCAGTAGTGCAATACATCTAACCGACTGGATTAGTTTAGAAAATGTATATTTGCATAATACTAATCAATCAATCGTACAGACAAAAACACAGATATTACAACATCTCTAAAACATCTACCTGCAGTACAGCATGCAGGGAAATATGACATTGATGAGCGTGGTTTTGATGAGGCTGTTTCACTCTCCGCAGTGTAAAATAATAACTCTAGTTATCACCACCAACACTGGGGGTTATTTTCCACCGCTGAGTGTTAATTTCACTCTTACACTAGAAAAATGTCAGACTGGAAAAAATCAACACTTTGCTGTGTGAAAATCTGATACATTCTGTACAATGAGGAGTGCAACTGTAAATTGCACAGACGAGCAAAACTCTCACACGCCCACATTGTTCCCGAGTGGCGCAGCGGTCTAAGGCAATGCTGAAGGCGTCACTACAGACACCGGTTTGATCCGGTTTGATCCTTCATTGTAAAATAAGAATTTGTTCTTAACTGACTTGCCTACTTACATAAAGGTAAAATAAAATACTAACACACACACACACCACTCTACCAAATGACATCCCTTTGCTCCCATTACCCCCAAGCATCCAGATGTTCTGATTGGACTGAGACGGAAACAGAGAGAGGAGAAGAGAGTGTGTGTGTGTGTGTGTGTGTGTGTGTGTGTGTGTGTGTGTGTGTGTGTGTGTGTGTGTGTGTGTGCGTGTGTGTGTGTGTGTAACAGAGATTAAGCTAATGGCCTTCCCTCAGCAGGCTAACACCAAATTGACAATTCTGCAAAAAACATCCTCCGTGTACAACGTAAAACACCAAATGATGCATGCAGAGCAGAATTGAAATGATACCCGCTAATTATCAAAATCCAGAAATTAGCTGTTAAATTCTACAACCACCTAAAAGGAAGCGATTCCCAAACCTTCCATAACAAAGCTCTCAGTAAGCTGGTCCTGGGGCTCTGTTCACAAACACAAACAGACCCCACAGGGCCCCAGGACAGCAACACAATTAGACCCAACCAAACCATGAGAAAATAAAAAGATAATTACTTGACACTGGAAATGATTTACCAAAAAACAGAGCAAACTAGAATGCTATTTGGCCCTAAACAGAGAGTACACAGTGGCAGAATACCTGACCACTGTGACTGACCCCAACTTAAGGAAAGCTTTGACTATGTACAGACTCAGTGAGCATAGCCTTGCTATTGAGAAAGGCCGCTGTAGGCAGACCTGGCTCTCAAGAGAAGACAGGCTATGTGCAACACTGCCCACAAAATGAGGTGGAAACTGAGCTGCACTTCCTAACCTCCTGCCAAATGTATGACCATATTAGAGACACATATTTCCCTCAGATTACACAGATCCACAAAGAATTTTAAAACAAATTAAATTTTGATTAAGTCCCATATCTATTGCGTGAAATACCACAGTGTGCAGCAACAAGATTTGTGACCTGTTGCCACAAGAAAAGGGCAACCAGTGAAGAACAAACACCATTGTAAATACAACCCATAGTTTTCCGGAAGCACCTGAGCTCAGTTTGAAGTGTCATAGCAAAGGGGTGGGACTACTTATGGTAAATTAGATCTGTATTTCATTTTCAATACATTTGCTAAAATGTCTAAAAACATGTTTTCACTTTGTCATTATGGGGTATTGTGATGTCATTATGGGGTATTGTGATGTCATTATGGGGTATTGTGATGTCATTATGGGGTATTGTGATGTCATTATGGGGTATTGTATGTAGATGGATGAGATTTAAAAAAACATATTTAATACATTTTGAATTCATGGTGTAACACAAAACAATGTGCAATAAGTACGAACGCTTTCTGAATACATAATATGACATTTCAAATGTCTGTTTTCTTTTGAAACTTTTGTGAGTGTAACGTTTACTGTCAACTTCTGATTGTTCATTGCACTTTTGTTTATTATCTATTTCACTTGCTTTTGGCAATGTAATGATGTTCCCCATGCTAATAAAGCACTTTGAATTGAGAGCCAGAGAGTTTCAGTGTTTTGTGGTGTACCAGCAACCCAATAATAAAACAAAGAGAAGTTGTAGTACTCCCAGGGGACCACTGAGCTGTCAGAGAGAGTTTGGGTGTGTGTTTTTGTCTGTGTTTCTGCGTTCGTGCATGCGTGTGCACGTGCGTTTATGTGTGTGTGTGTGTGTGTGTGTGTGTGTGTGTGTGTGTGTGTGTGTGTGTGTGTGTGTGTGTGTGTGTGTGTGTGTGTGTGTGTGTGTGTGTGTGTGTGTTAGAGAGAGTTTGTGATGTGTGATGGCCTTGAGAAGCCTCCCATCACAGTACATAACAGGGTTGGGCCTAGGGGCCTAGGGGACAACGCCAGAGGGTTGATTTATACTGTTGTCATACAGCTGTCCAAAAGAAAACAAAACCCTGGTGAAAAAACACTATCTGGACCGGTGTTAATAAAGCCTCTCCCAGCTCTCCCCTGACTGTCTGGACCGGTGTTAATAAAGCCTCTCAGAGGAGTACTGATCTAGAACCAGGTCCCCCCTGACCATCTGGACCAGGTCTCCCCCCTGACCATCTGGACCAGGTCTCCCCCCTGACCATCTGGACCAGGTTCCCCCTGACCATCTGGACCAGGTCTCCCCCTGACCATCTGGACCAGGTCTCCCCCCTGACCATCTGGACCAGGTCCCCCCTGACCATCTGGACCAGGTCTCCCCCCTGACCATCTGGACCAGGTCCCCCCCCTGACCATCTGGACCAGGTCTCCCCCTGACCATCTGGACCAGGTCTCCCCCTGACCATCTGGACCAGGTCCCCCCTGACCATCTGGAGCGTCTTTGGTCCAGGTCTCCCCCCTGACCATCTGGACCAGGTCTCCCCCCTGACCATCTGGACCAGGTCTCCCCCCTGACCATCTGGACCAGGTCTCCCCCCTGACCATCTGGACCAGGTCTCCCCCCTGACCATCTGGACCAGGTCTCCCCTGACCATCTGGACCAGGTCTCCCCCTGACCATCTGGACCAGGTCTCCCCCTGACCATCTGGACCAGGTCTCCCCCTGACCATCTGGACCAGGTCTCCCCCTGACCATCTGGACCAGGTCTCCCCCTGACCATCTGGACCAGGTCTCCCCCTGACCATCTGGACCAGGTCTCCCCCTGACCATCTGGACCAGGTCCCCCCCTGACCATCTGGACCAGGTCTCCCCCTGACCATCTGGACCAGGTCTCCCCCTGACCATCTGGACCAGGTCTCCCCCCTGACCATCTGGACCAGGTCTCCCCCCTGACCATCTGGACCAGGTCTCCCCCCTGACCATCTGGACCAGGTCTCCCCCCTGACCATCTTATTCATTATGATCTAAAAGGCAAAACAGATACAGATCAAGTAGGATCTAGTTTTACAGATAGAGAAGGAGGAGTTTGCTTAAAGGGATATTTCACTGGTAGACACTATGTGGAGTGTTTTTCCAGTCTCCAGACGTAACTATGAGTGATGAGACGGTGTTTCAGACGTAACTATGAGAGATGAGAGGTATGCAGTATACAATTATTTTTTTCATTTTCACGCCGGGAGAGTCTGATGGAAAAATGAATCGAGTCATGTTTTGTATAAATTGTTATGGGCTTTGAGTTTCGCTTCGCACGATCACGCTAGCAGCCTGTAGATGCGGTTGTTATTGTCTATAGTCTCCATAAAGGGGCTGGCTAGTACCACTACAGGTTGATCTAGCTAGCTTTGTTGCTATACCCAAACTGTACTGTAGCCAAACGTTATACAGTGCCTTCAGAAAATATTCACACCCCTTGACTTTTTCCAATATATATGATCCACATCCTGCCGTAATTAACATGTTTTTCAGTAAATGTTCACATCCTGCCATCATTAACATGAGTGTACAAAGCTGTCATCAAGACAAAGGGTGGCTACTTTGAAGAATCTGAAATATAAAATATAATTCGATTTTTTTTTAACACTTTTTTGGTTACTTCATGATTCCATATGTGTTATTTCATAGTGTTGATGTCTACACTATTATTCTACAATGTAGAAAATAGTAAAAATAAAGAAAATCCCTGGATTTTACAATATTTGTCCATTACTCTTTAAAATAATTCTTCAAAACTCAGTCAAGTTGGTTGTTGATCATTGCTAGACAGCCATTTTTAAGTCTTACCATAGATGTTCATGCTGATTTAAGTCAACATTGTAACTAGACCTCTTGGGAATATTCAATGTCATCTTGGTAAACAACTCCAGTGTATATTTGGCCTTGTTTTTTAGGTTATTGTCCTGCTGAAATGTGAATTTGTCTCCCAGTGTCTGTTGGAAAGCTGACTGAACCAGGTTTTCCTCTAGGATTATGCCTGTGCTTAGCTCCATTCTATTTCTTTATCATAAAAAACTCCCTAGTCCTGGCCGATGACAAGAATACCAACCATGCTTGAAAATATGAAGAGTGATACTCAGTGATGTGTTGTGTTGGATTTGCCCCAAACATAACACTTTGTATTCAGGACAGAAAGTTATATTTTTTTGTTGCCACATATTTTGCAGTTTATCTTTAGTGCCTTGTTGCAAACAGGATGCATGGTTTGGAATATTTGTATTCTGTACAGGCTTACTTCTTTTTACTCTGTCATTTAGGTTAGTATTGTGGAGTAACTACGTTGTTGATCCATCCTCAGTGTTCTCTTATCTTCTCTTCTCTTATCACAGCCATTAAACTCTAACTGTTTAATAGTCACCATTGGCCTCATGGTGAAATCCCTGAGCGGTTTCCTTCCTCTCCGGCAACTGAGTTAGGAAGGACACCTGTATCTTTGTATTGACTGGGTGTATTGATACACCATCCAAAGTGTAAATAATAACTTCACCATGCTCAAAGGGATATTCAATTATAAAAAAAAATTATGTTAAACACCACTATTGTACACAGAGTGTACCAACTGGAGATCAACCCAAACAACACAAACATAGAAATACAAAACTAGAAACTGAACATAGAAATACAAAAACAGACAAACACCCCCTGTCACGCCCTGACCTACTCTACCATAGAAAATAACAACTTACTATAGTCAGGACGTGACACTGTATTTGACTGAGGGACATTATTATTATTATCTGTATGTGTGTTGGGGTACAGAGATGAGGTAGTCATTCAAAAATCATGTTAAACACTATTATTTCCACACGGTGTGGTTAAGCACATTTTAACAACTGAATGTATGTAGCGATGCCATAACAAAGGGTTTGAATAATTATTGACTCAAGACATTTCAGCTTTTTTTCTTTTCTTCTAAAGACATAAATCAGTTTTCACTTTGACATTTTGGGTTACTGTGTGTATAGGCCAGTGACCAAAAAAAAATCTCAATTGAATCCATTTTAATTTCAGGCTGTAACACAACAAAATGTGGAAAAAGTAAACAGGTGTGAACACTTTCTGTAGCTATCTTGCTTTGTTGACTAAATGTTACTGCTAGCCTAGCTAGCTAGCAGTGCATCTCATTAGGACTAGGAGCAAAACTGGAGAAAGGTTTTGATGATGATGACGAAGTGTAAAAGACTGACTTTGGTTTAATGACTCATATTAGTCTGGTAGTAACTATACCTGTGTGTTGTAGCTAGCTAGCATATTAGTCTGCTAGTAACTATACCTGTGTGTTGTAGCTAGCTAGCATATTAGTCTGGTAGTAACTATACCTGTGTGTTGTAGCTAGCTAGCATATTAGTCTGCTAGTACCTATACCTGTGTGTTGTAGCTAGCTAGCATATTAGTCTGGTAGTACCTATACCTGTGTGCTGGAGCTAGCTAGCATAGTAGTCTGGTTGTAACTATACCTGTGTGCTGTAGCCAGCATATTAGCTAACGTGTGTCTGTGAGATTTCCTGATCCCTCTCTATTCCACATCAAGAAACTTATGCAAGCAGATAGAAAAAAACAGATAAAATACACATTATGGAAGAGCAGGGCCTGTGAAGACACACACACACACACACACACACACACACACACACACACACACACACACACACACACACACACACACACACACACACACACACACACACACACACACACACACACACGATAACATACACACTATACACACACGTACACATGGATTTTGTGTTGTAGATATGTAGTAGTAGAGTAGTGGCCTGAGGGCACACACTTAATGTGTTGTTAAATCTGTAATGAATGTATGAGGATCGCAGGAACTAATGGGGATCCATAATAAACCCCAGGAAGAGTAGCTGCTGCCTTGGCAGGAACTAATGGGGATCCATAATAAACCCCAGGAAGAGTAGCCGCTGCCTTGGCAGGAACTAATGGGGATCCATAATAAACCCCAGGAAGAGTAGCCGCTGCCTTGGCAGGAACTAATGGGGATCCATAATAAACCCCAGGAAGACTAGCTGCTGCCTTGGCAGGAACTAATGGGGATCCATAATAAACCCCAGGAAGAGTAGCTGCTGCCCTGGCAGGAACTAATGGGGATCCATAATAAACCCCAGGAAGAGTAGCTGCTGCCTTGGCAGGGGGGATCCATAATAACTGAAAATACAAATACAGTTGTGTCAAGTTGGCTGGATGTCCTTTGGTTGCTGGACTATTCTTGATACAGATGGGAAAATGTTGAGCGAGGTCAAAAACCCAGGTGTGCCTGGAACCTACTACCATACCCTTTTCAAAGGAACGTAAATATGTTGTCTTGCCCATTTACTCTCTGAATGGCACACATACACAATCCATGTCTCAATTGTCTCAAGGCTAAAAAAAATCATTCTTTAACCTGTCCCCTTCATCTACACTGATTGAAGTGACTTTAACCATTGAGTCCACGTTGAGTCTACTTTTTATTTTATTTATTTATTTCACCTTTATTTAACCAGGTAGGCTAGTTGAGAACAAGTTCTCATATGCAACGGCGACCTGGCCAAGATAAAGCATAGCAATTCGACACATACAACAACACAGAGTTACACTGTCATCGATGTGTGTGTAGGTGGCAAGGAAGTCAGGCGCAGGAGAAACCAACTTGGTATAACTGGAGTAGTTTAATAAATAATAAACTAACACAAACTCCAAAACCAACGTAAATAAAAATAACATGGGTAAAAAATACCCGTAGCTCACCAATACAAAAAATACACGAAATCAATAACAAACAAAACAAATCTCGGACATGAGGGTTAAATACACAACATGTAATGAATGGGATTGGAAACAGGTGTGTAGGAAGACAAGACAAAACAAATGGAAAATGAAAAATGGATCAGTGATGGCTAGAAGACCGGTGACGTCGACCGCCCGAACAAGGAGGGGCATCGACTTCGGCAGAAGTCGTGACATACACATGGAATAAACAAAACATACAGTCAATAATACAGTAGAACAAAATAAAACAAAAAGTCTCTATATAGTGAGTGCAAATGAGGTAAGTTAAGGGAATAAATAGGCCATGGTGGCGAAGTAATTACAATATAGCAATTAAACACTGGAATGGTAGGATGTGCAGAAGATGAATGCGCAAGTAGTGATACTGGGGTGCAAAGGAGCAAGATAAATAAATAAATACAGTATGGGGGTGAGGTAGGTAGATAGGCTGTTTACAGATGGGCTAAGTACAACAACAACAAAAAATGCATGAAATGAAATGTATGAAATGTATGCATTCACTAGTGTAAGTCGCTCTGGATAAGAGCGTCTGCTAAATGACTAAAATGTAAATGTAATGTACAGGTGCAGTGATCTGTGAGCTGCTCTGACAGCTGGTGCTTAAAGCTAGTGAGGGAGATATGAGTCTCCAGCTTCAGAGATTTTTGCAATTCGATCCAGTCATTGGCAGCATAGAACTGCAAGGAAAGACTACCAAAGGAGGAATTGGCTTTGGGGGTGACCAGTGAGATATACCTGCTGAGATATACCAGCACCCACTCGTGCTACGAGTGGGTGCTGCTATGGTGACCAGTGAACTGAGATAAGGCGGGGCTTTACCTAGCAGAGACTTGTAGATAACCTGTAGCCAGTGGGTTTGGTGACGAATATGAAGCGAGGGCCAACCAACGAGAGCGTACAGGTCGCAGTGGTGGATAGTGAATGGGGCTTTGGTGACAAAACGGATGGCACTGTGATAGACTGCATCCAGTTTGTTGAGTAGAGTGTTGGAGGCTATTTTATAGATGACATCACTGAAGTCGAGGATCGGTAGGATGGTCAGTTTTACGAGGGTATGTTTGGCAACATGAGTGAAGGATGCTTTGTTGCGATATAGGAAGCTGATTCTAGATTACATTTTGGATTAGAGATGTTTAATGTGAGTCTGGAAGGAGAGTTTACAGTCTAACCAGACACCCAGGTATTTGTAGTTGTCCACGTATTCTAAGTCAGAGCCGTCCAGAGTTATGATGCTGGACGGGCGAGCAGGTGCGGGCAGTGATCGATTGAATAGCATGCATTTAGTTTTACTTGCATTTAAGAGCAGTTGGAGGCCACGGAAGGAGAGTTGTATGGCATTGAAGCTCGCCCGGAGGTTAGGTAACACAGTGTTCAAAGAAGGGCCAGAAGTATACAGAATGGTGTCGTCTGCGTAGAGGTGGATCAGAGACTCACCAGCAGCAAGAGCAACATCATTGAGGTATACAGCGAAGAGAGTCGGCCCGAGAATTGAACCCTTTGGCACACCCATAGAGACTGCCAGAGGTCCGGACAACAGGCCCTCCGATTTGACACACTGAACTCTATCTGAAAAGTAGTTGGTAAACCAGGCGAGGCAATCATTTGAGAAACCAAGGCTGTCGAGTCTGCCAATAAGAATGTGGTGATTAACAGAGTCGAAAGCCTTGGCCAGGTCGATGAATACGGCTGCACAGTAATGTCTCTTATCGATGGCGGTTATGATGTCGTTTAGGACCTTGAGCATGGCTGAGGTGCACCCATGACCAGCTCTGAAACCAGATTGCATAGCGGAGAAGGTACAGTGGGATTCAAAATGGTCGGTAATCTGTTTGTTAACTTGGCTTTCGAAGATCTTAGAAAGACAGGGTAGGATAGATATAGGTCTGTAGCAGTTTGGGTCTAGAGTGTCACCCACTTTGAAGAGGGGGATGACCGCGGCAGCTTTCCAATCTTTGGGAATCTCAGACGATACTAAAGAGAGGTTGAACAGGCTAGTAATAGGGGTTGCAACAATTTCGGCAGATAATTTTAGAAAGAGAGGGTCCAGATTCTCTAGCACGGCTGATTTGTATGGGTCCAGATTTTGCAGCTCTTTCAGAACATCAGCTGACTGGATTTGGGTGAAGGAGAAATGGTGGGGGCTTTAGCGGGTTGCTGTGGAGGGTGCCGGGTAGTTGACCAGGTAGCCAGTTAGAAAGCATGGCTAGCCGTAGAGAAATGCTTATTGAAATTCTCAATTATATTGGATTTATCGGTGGTAACAGTGTTTCCTAGCCTCAGAGCAGTGGGCAGCTGGGAGGAGGTGTTTTTATTCTCCATGGACTTTACAGTGTCCCATAACTTTTTTGAGTTAGTACTACAGATGGAAATTTCTGTTTGAAAAAGCTAGCCTTAGCTTTTCAGACTGCCTGTGTATATTTGTTCCTAACTTCCCTGAAAAGTTGCATATCACGGGGGCTATTCGATGCTAATGCAGAACGCCACAGGATGTTTTTGTGCTTGTCAAGGGCAGTCAGGTCTGGAGTGAACCAAGGACCATATCTATTCCTAGTTCTATTTGTTTTGAGTGGGGCATGCTAATTTAAGATGGTGAGGAAGGCACTTTTAAAGAATAGCCAGGCATCCTCTACTGACGGGATGAGGTCAATGTAATTCCAGGATACCCGGGCCAGGTCGATTCGAAAGGCCTGCTCGCAGAAGTATTTTAGGGAGCGTTTGACAGTGATGAGGGGTGGTCGTTTGGTCGCAGACCCATTACGGATGCAGGCAATGAGGCAGTGATTGCTGAGATCCTGATTGAAAACAGCAGAGGTGTATTTGGAGGGCAAGTTGGTTAGGATGATATCTATGAGAGTGCCCGTGTTTACGGCTTTGGGGTGGTACCTGGTAGGTTCATTGATAATTTGTGTGAGATTGAGGGCATCAAGCTTGGATTGTAGGGTGTTAAGCATGTCCCAGTTTAGGTCACCTAGTAGCACGAGCTCAGAAGATAGATGGGGGGCAATCAATTCACATATGGTGTCCAGGGCACAGCTGGGGGCAGAAGGTGGTCTATAGCAAGCGGCAACAGTGAGAGACTTGTTTCTGGAAAGGTGAATTTTTAGAAGTAGAAGCTCAAATTGTTTGGGTACAGACGTGGATAGTAATACAGAACTCTGCAGGCTATCTTTGCAGTAGATTGCAACACCGCCCCCTTTGGCAGTTCTATCTTGGCGGAAAATGTTATAGTTAGCGATGGAGATTTCATGGTTTTTGGTGGTTTTCCTAAACCAGGATTCAGACACGGCTAAGACATCCGGGTTGGCAAAGTGTGCTAAAGCAGTGAGTAAAACAAACTTAGGGAGTATGCTTCTAATGTTAACAGGCATGAAACCAAGGCTTTTACGGTTACAGAAGTCAACAAATGAGAGCACCTGGGGAGTGGGAGTGGAGCTAGGCACTGCAGGACCTGGATTAACCTCCACATCACCAGAGGAACATTGGAGGTAAACCTAGGCATTGAGTAATGATGAGAGAGATATAGTCTCTAGAGACGTTTAAACCAGGTGATGTCATTGCATATCTAGGAGGTGGAACAACATGGTTGGTTAAGGCATATTGAGCAGGGCTAGAGGCTCTACAGTGAAATAAGACAGTAATCACTAACCAGGACAGTAATGGATGAGGCATATTGATATTAGAGAGAGGCATGTGTAGCCAAGTGAACATATGGGTCCAGTGAGTGGTTGGGCTGACTGAGGACACGGCGATTCAGACAGTTAGCAGGCCGATGCTAACAAGCTAACAGTTAGTAGGCCGGGGCTAGACAAGCTAGCAGTTAGCAGACCGGGGCTGGCAAGCTAGCAGTTAGCAGACCGGGTTAGCAAGCAAGCAGTTGGCAGACCAGGGCTAGCAGTTAGCTGACCAAGACAGGCAAGCTAGCAGTTAGCAGACCGGGTTAGCAAGCAAGCAGTTGGCAGACCAGGGCTAGCAGTTAGCAGACCAAGACAGGCAAGCTAGCAGTTAGCAGACCGGGGTAAACAAGCTAGCAGTTTTCAGACCGGGGCTAGCAAGTTAGCCTTTGGGGGACGTCGCGATGGGGGTAAGTCTGTTTTTCCCTCTTCGTGCGGTGACGTCGATAGACCAGTCGTGGAATTAGTAGGGTTCCAAGTAGTTCTAGATAGCTAGCAGGCCGGTTAGCAGATGGGCCTTCAGCGGACATCGCGCCTAAGGGGCCTGTTGGAATCCTCGGGCAGATTATGTCGGTGTTCCAGTCGTAGAGGATCGGCGGGGTTCCGTGACCCGTACCGGCAGTAGAAGGGGTCCGGATATTGTAGCTCGGGAGTGGGCTTCTGTGGTAGCACAGAAGCCCTTGCCAAGCTAGCTTCAGGCTAATTGGTGCTTGCGCCGGGATGGAAACGCTAGACAGGAGTAGTCACCTGGGATTGCGGTTAGCTAGTTGTGAAGATCCAGATGAAAATGTTCAGAGTTTGCGATAGGAATCCGGGGATATGGGGAGAAAAAAAAATAATAATAATAATAGGTCCATTATGCTCTGGTTTGAGTCACGTTGTTCGAACTGGCGAGAGCTTTCCAAGGTTAGCTAACGACCGGGTTGCAGGAGAGTATTTAGAAGTTGAGGTTTAGGAAAATATTTTTAAAAGATATGCGTAGAAAAAGGATGTAAAAAGATATATACAAGGGACACGACAAGACCAAGACTTCTTTCTGACTGCTACGCCATCTTGGATTATCCAAGATACTTATCTGATGAGTCATTTTTAAGTCTACTTATCTGAAAAGTGCATGTTAAGTCTACTTCTCTGATAAATCCATGTTAAGTCTACATATCTGATAAGTCCACATTAAGGCTACTTATTATCTGATAAGTCAATGTTAAGTCTACTTGTCTGTTACGGCTGGATAAAAAACATACCCGATTTAATCTGGTTACCACTCCTACCCAGTAACTAGAATATGCATATACTTATTACATATGGATAGAAAACACCCTAAATTTTCTAAAACTGTTTGAATGGTGTCTGTGAGTATAACAGAACTCAAATGGCAGGTCAAATCCTGAGAGATTCCTTTACAGGAAGTGGCCTGTCTGACCATTTCTTGAACTTCTTTTCCATCTCTATCATTTACTAAGGATCTCTGCTCTAACGTGACACTTCCCACGTCGTCCATAGGCGCTCAGAGCCCGGGAAAAAACAGAATGTCGTCATTCCAGCCCCAGGCTGAAACACATTATCGCCTTTCTCAAGTGGCCGATCAAGGGACACTGGGTTTATGCGCGTGACCCCGACCGCCCCCGCCTTTGGGATTTTTTTCCTCTGTTTGCCGAAAAGGACATTCCCTGTCGGAATATTATCGCTTTTCTACGAGAAAAATGTCGTAAAAATTGATTTTAAACAGCGGTTGACATGCTTCGAAGTACGGTAATGGAATATTTAGAATTTTATTGTCACGAATTGCGCCATGCGCGCGACACTTCTTTACTATTTCGGATAGTGTCTGGAACGCATACGAACAAAACGCCGCTATTCGGATATAACGATGGATTATTTTGGACCAAACCAACATTTGTTATTGAAGTAGCAGTCCTGGGTGTGCATTCTGACGAAGACAACAAAAGGTAATCAAACTTTTATAATAGTAAATATGATTATGGTGAGTGCTAAACTTGCCGGGTGTCTAAATAGCGAGCCCGTGATGCCTGGGCTATGTACTTAGAATATTGCAAAATGTGCTTTCACCAAAAAGCTATTTTAAAATCGGACATATCGAGTGCATAGAGGAGGTCTGTATCTATAATTCTTAAAATAATTGTTATGCTTTTTGTGAACGTTTATCGTGAGTAATTTAGTAAAATGTTAGCGAATTCCCCGGAAGTTTGCGGGGGGTATGCTAGTTCTGAACGTCACATGCTAATGTAAAAAGCTGGTTTTTGATATAAATATGAACTTGATTGAACAAAACATGCATGTATTGTATAACATAATGTCCTAGGGTTGTCATCTGATGAAGATCATCAAAGGTGAGTGCTGCATTTAGCTGTCTTCTGGGTTTTGGTGACATTATATGCTGGCTTGAAAAATGGGTGTCTGATTATTTCTGGCTTGGTACTCTGCTGACATAATCTAATGTTTTGCTTTCGTTGTAAAGCCTTTTTGAAATCGGACAGTGTGGTTAGATTAACGAGAGTCTTGTCTTTAAATGGCTGTAAAATAGTCATATGTTTGAGAAATTGAAGTAATAGGATTTTTAAGGTTTTGAAAATCGCGCCACAGGCTGGCAGTGGCTGTTACGTAGGTGGGACGCAAGCGTCCCACCTAGCCCATAGAGGTTAAGTCCACGTTAAGGCTACTTATCTGATAAGTCCATGTTAAGTGTTCTTGTCTGTTAAGTCCAGGTTAAGCCTACTTATCTGAAGTCTGAATCGGGCCAATAATCAATAAGAGAGTGATCTGTCAGCCCTATTGGGTGTTTACATTAAGTATATTCAATATACAGACAAAAGATTTAAAACTACTCATTACATTTTCTTTATTTTTACTATTTTCTACATTGTAGAATAATAGTGAAGACCTCGAAACTATGAAATAACACATATGGAATCGTGTAGTAAACAAAAAAGTGTTAAAGAAAACAAAATATATTTTATATTTGAGATTCTTTAAAGTAGCCACCCTTTGCCTTGATGACAGCTTTGCAAACTCTTGGCATTCTCTCAACCAGCTTCATGAGATTGTCACCTGGAATGCATTTCAATTAACTGGTGTGCCTTGATAAAAGTTAATTTAACCACACACACACACCCATCGACACACACACATTAGTGATGTGGTTACACAATCCAAATGAGAGTCGTAAAGAGTATTTAAATTGGGCCTACTAAGCAATTATACACAGCCCAGGTTTTATCACGGAATACATTGTAATTATATCTAGTAGCACAAGGACTTTACCATGGTAAGAGGGCCATTAACAAGTGTTAACGACATGAAATTTAAGAACAATTTGTCAAGCGATTTTTCTCTGCTTAGAATCTTTATGAAGGGAGGCGTCCCTCTTGCCCACAGTTCATCACACAGCTAATGAATGGCTTTAAATCCTCTGACTTACACACACACACACACACACACACACACACACACACACACACACACACACACACACACACACACACACACACACACACACACACACACACACACACACACACACACACACACACACACACACACACACACACACACACACACACTACTTCCAAATCCCTCTTAAGTGACTGATAATTGCTGTACCATCGTTTTGGTTGAGAACCCGTTCCCTTCATCACAAAACAAGAGGTAGACCTACACATATTATGTGGTCCATTCATATTTATAATCTTGGCAATTGTCCACATGCCTAAATAAATGAAGGAAGTTGCACATCAGAAGTGATTCTTTTTTTTAAATTCACTGCAGTATTGCAGAAACCTGTTGTATGTTACAAAATACTCAAACTGAGAACGGTAGAAAAGGAGAATGATGATCGTCTTGGAGTGGAGATGGTGGTCCATGAATTCTAACACAATCGTTCACATTTGTCTAGTTCAACCAGTGGAACTAATCAAATCCAATCAAAACGTTTTGGTCAAATACACATATTTAATAACTGATGGAATAAGGACAACATCTACTTAGAACAGAACACCTCAGATAGAAGAGAGAGAGAGAACAGAACACCTCAGAGACAAGAGAGAGAGAACAGAACACCTCAGAGAGAAGAGAGAGAACAGAACACCTCAGATAGAAGAGAGAGAACAGAACACCTCAGAGAGAAGAGAGAGAGAACAGAACACCTCAGATAGAAGAGAGAGAACAGAACACCTCAGATAGAAGAGAGAGAGAACAGAACACCTCAGATAGAAGAGAGAGAGAACAGAACACCTCAGAGAGAAGAGAGAGAACAGAACACCTCAGAGAGAAGAGAGAGAGAACAGAACACCTCAGAGAGAAGAGAGAGAACAGAACACCTCAGAGAGAAGAGAGAGAGAACAGAACACCTCAGATAGAAGAGAGAGAACAGAACACCTCAGAGAGAAGAGAGAGAACAGAACACCTCAGATAGAAGAGAGAGAGAACAGAACACCTCAGAGAGAAGAGAGAGAGAACAGAACACCTCAGAGAGAAGAGAGAGAGAACAGAACACCTCAGAGAGAAGAGAGAGAACAGAACACCTCAGATAGAAGAGAGAGAACAGAACACCTCAGATAGAAGAGAGAGAGAACAGAACACCTCAGAGAGAAGAGAGAGAACAGAACACCTCAGATAGAAGAGAGAGAGAACAGAACACCTCAGAGAGAAGAGAGAGAGAACAGAACACCTCAGAGAGAAGAGAGAACAGAACACCTCAGATAGAAGAGAGAGAGAACAGAACACCTCAGAGAGAAGAGAGAGAGAACAGAACACCTCAGAGAGAAGAGAGAACAGAACACCTCAGATAGAAGAGAGAGAACAGAACACCTCAGAGAGAAGAGAGAGAACAGAACACCTCAGATAGAAGAGAGAACAGAACACCTCAGATAGAAGAGAGAGAGAACAGAACACCTCAGAGAGAAGAGAGAGAGAACAGAACACCTCAGAGAGAAGAGAGAGAGAACAGAACACCTCAGATAGAAGAGAGAGAGAACAGAACACCTCAGATAGAAGAGAGAGAGAACAGAACACCTCAGAGAGAAGAGAGAGAGAACAGAACACCTCAGAGAGAAGAGAGAGAACAGAACACCTCAGATAGAAGAGAGAGAACAGAACACCTCAGAGAGAAGAGAGAAAACACCTCAGATAGAAGAGAGAGAACAGAACACCTCAGATAGAAGAGAGAGAACAGAACACCTCAGAGAGAAGAGAGAGAGAACAGAACACCTCAGAGAGAAGAGAGAGAGAACAGAACACCTCAGATAGAAGAGAGAGAGAACAGAACACCTCAGATAGAAGAGAGAGAGAACAGAACACCTCAGAGAGAAGAGAGAGAGAACAGAACACCTCAGAGAGAAGAGAGAGAACAGAACACCTCAGATAGAAGAGAGAGAACAGAACACCTCAGAGAGAAGAGAGAGAACAGAACACCTCAGATAGAAGAGAGAGAGAACAGAACACCTCAGAGAGAAGAGAGAGAACAGAACACCTCAGATAGAAGAGAGAGAACAGAACACCTCAGATAGAAGAGAGAGAACAGAACACCTCAGAGAGAAGAGAGAGAACAGAACACCTCAGATAGAAGAGAGAGAACAGAACACCTCAGATAGAAGAGAGAGAACAGAACACCTCAGAGAGAAGAGAGAGAACAGAACACCTCAGATAGAAGAGAGAGAACAGAACACCTCAGATAGAAGAGAGAGAACAGAACACCTCAGATAGAAGAGAGAGAACAGAACACCTCAGAGAGAAGAGAGAGAGAACAGAACACCTCAGATAGAAGAGAGAGAACAGAACACCTCAGAGAGAATAGAGAGAGAACAGAACACCTCAGAGACAAGAGAGAGAACAGAACACCTCAGATAGAAGAGAGAGA
Source organism: Salmo salar (assembly GCF_905237065.1). Lineage (NCBI taxonomy): Eukaryota > Metazoa > Chordata > Actinopteri > Salmoniformes > Salmonidae > Salmo > Salmo salar. The sequence continues at coordinate 88,073,646 of NC_059445.1, forward strand.
GAACAGAACACCTCAGATAGAAGAGAGAGAGAACAGAACACCTCAGATAGAAGAGAGAGAACAGAACACCTCAGAGAGAAGAGAGAGAACAGAACACCTCAGAGAGAATAGAGAGAGAACAGAACACCTCAGAGAGAAGAGAGAGAACAGAACACCTCAGATAGAAGAGAGAGAACAGAACACCTCAGAGAGAAGAGAGAGAGAACAGAACACCTCAGAGAGAATAGAGAGAGAACAGAACACCTCAGAGAGAATAGAGAGAGAACAGAACACCTCAGAGAGAATAGAGAGAGAACAGAACACCTCAGAGAGAAGAGAGAGAACAGAACACCTCAGATAGAAGAGAGAGAACAGAACACCTCAGATAGAAGAGAGAGAACAGAACACCTCAGAGAGAAGAGAGAGAACAGAACACCTCAGAGAGAATAGAGAGAGAACAGAACACCTCAGAGAGAAGAGAGAGAGAACAGAACACCTCAGAGAGAATAGAGAGAGAACAGAACACCTCAGAGAGAAGAGAGAGAGAACAGAACACCTCAGAGAGAAGAGAGAGAACAGAACACCTCAGAGAGAAGAGAGAACAGAACACCTCAGATAGAAGAGAGAGAGAACAGAACACCTCAGAGAGAAGAGAGAGAGAACAGAACACCTCAGAGAGAAGAGAGAGAGAACAGAACACCTCAGAGAGAAGAGAGAGAACAGAACACCTCAGATAGAAGAGAGAGAACAGAACACCTCAGATAGAAGAGAGAGAGAACAGAACACCTCAGAGAGAAGAGAGAGAACAGAACACCTCAGATAGAAGAGAGAGAGAACAGAACACCTCAGAGAGAAGAGAGAGAGAACAGAACACCTCAGAGAGAAGAGAGAGAACAGAACACCTCAGATAGAAGAGAGAGAACAGAACACCTCAGAGAGAAGAGAGAGAACACCTCAGATAGAAGAGAGAGAACAGAACACCTCAGATAGAAGAGAGAGAACAGAACACCTCAGAGAGAAGAGAGAGAGAACAGAACACCTCAGAGAGAAGAGAGAGAGAACAGAACACCTCAGATAGAAGAGAGAGAGAACAGAACACCTCAGATAGAAGAGAGAGAGAACAGAACACCTCAGAGAGAAGAGAGAGAGAACAGAACACCTCAGAGAGAAGAGAGAGAACAGAACACCTCAGATAGAAGAGAGAGAACAGAACACCTCAGAGAGAAGAGAGAAGAACACCTCAGATAGAAGAGAGAGAACAGAACACCTCAGATAGAAGAGAGAGAACAGAACACCTCAGATAGAAGAGAGAGAGAACAGAACACCTCAGAGAGAAGAGAGAGAGAACAGAACACCTCAGATAGAAGAGAGAGAGAACAGAACACCTCAGATAGAAGAGAGAGAGAACAGAACACCTCAGAGAGAAGAGAGAGAGAACAGAACACCTCAGAGAGAAGAGAGAGAACAGAACACCTCAGATAGAATAGAGAGAGAACAGAACACCTCAGATAGAAGAGAGAGAACAGAACACCTCAGAGAGAAGAGAGAGAACAGAACACCTCAGATAGAAGAGAGAGAGAACAGAACACCTCAGAGAGAAGAGAGAGAACAGAACACCTCAGATAGAAGAGAGAGAACAGAACACCTCAGATAGAAGAGAGAGAACAGAACACCTCAGAGAGAAGAGAGAGAACAGAACACCTCAGATAGAAGAGAGAGAACAGAACACCTCAGAGAGAAGAGAGAGAACAGAACACCTCAGATAGAAGAGAGAGAACAGAACACCTCAGATAGAAGAGAGAGAACAGAACACCTCAGATAGAAGAGAGAGAACAGAACACCTCAGAGAGAATAGAGAGAGAACAGAACACCTCAGATAGAAGAGAGAGAACAGAACACCTCAGATAGAAGAGAGAGAGAACAGAACACCTTAGATAGAAGAGAGAGAGAACAGAACACCTCAGATAGAAGAGAGAGAACAGAACACCTCAGAGAGAAGAGAGAGAACAGAACACCTCAGAGAGAATAGAGAGAGAACAGAACACCTCAGAGAGAATAGAGAGAACAGAACACCTCAGATAGAAGAGAGAGAACAGAACACCTCAGAGAGAATAGAGAGAGAACAGAACACCTCAGAGAGAATAGAGAGAGAACAGAACACCTCAGAGAGAATAGAGAGAGAACAGAACACCTCAGAGAGAAGAGAGAGAACAGAACACCTCAGATAGAAGAGAGAGAACAGAACACCTCAGAGAGAAGAGAGAGAACAGAACACCTCAGATAGAAGAGAGAGAACAGAACACCTCAGATAGAAGAGAGAGAACAGAACACCTCAGAGAGAATAGAGAGAGAACAGAACACCTCAGATAGAAGAGAGAGAACAGAACACCTCAGAGAGAAGAGAGAGAGAGAACAGAACACCTCAGATAGAAGAGAGAGAACAGAACACCTCAGAGAGAAGAGAGAGAGAACAGAACACCTCAGATAGAATAGAGAGAGAACAGAACACCTCAGAGAGAATAGAGAGAGAACAGAACACCTCAGAGAGAATAGAGAGAACAGAACACCTCAGATAGAAGAGAGAGAGAACAGAACACCTCAGATAGAAGAGAGAGAACAGAACACCTCAGATAGAAGAGAGAGAACAGAACACCTCAGATAGAAGAGAGAGAACAGAACACCTCAGAGAGAATAGAGAGAGAACAAAAAAATATATCAGGAAGGTCAAATCCCTTTAATCTGACTAAATATCTTTACAAACCTAATGGAATGCCCTGCTTGTCTCGACATGCATCCAAAACTGCACTCTATTCCCTATATAGTGCACTACTTTTGACCAGAGCCCTATGGGACCAGAGCCCTTAAGAGGGAATAGGTTGCACTACATAGATAATGGTGTGCTATTTGGGACTCATTCTCTGTATTAGTCTTTCTAATACAATATGTTTCTGTCCTCCGGCTTGATTAAACAGTGGATGCCCTTTCATTTGTTATTACAGAGAGAGGGGGAGGGAGTGAGGGGAGAGAGAGAGGGAGGGGAGAGAGGGAGGGGTGAGAGAGAGAGAGAGAGGGGGAGGGAGTGAGGGGAGAGAGCGAGGGAGGGGAGAGAGAGGGGGAGGGAGTGAGGGATGGAGGGGAGAGAGAGGGGGAGGGAGAGAGAGGGCGAGGGAGTGAGGGAAGAGAGAGAGAGGGAGGGGAGAGAGAGGGGGAGGGAGTGAGGGAGGTAGGGGAGAGAGACAGATGTTGAGATTTAGAGAGATGGAGAAGGCAGACATGTAAGGCAGTGAAGTGTAATTAATTGATGCTAGGTGAAAGAGAAACCTCTTTGTCTGGTTCAGCAGTGATGTTAACTCTCCGGAGCCTAACAGAGAGTCTGGTCCATAGAGACCATAGTGTCAGTAACACTGGAAAAAGTCATTTTGAGTAATCTATCGCCCACTACCTCCCACTACCTCCCACTACCTCCCACTATCTACATTCCACTATCTACATCCCACTATCTACATTCCACTATCTACATCCCTCTATCTACATCCCTCTATCTACATTCCACTATCTACATCCCTCTATCTACATTCCACTATCTACATTCCACTATCTACATCCCACTATCTACATCCCACTATCTACATCCCACTACATCCCACTATCTACATCCCACTATCTACATCCCTCTATCTACATCCCTCTATCTACATTCCACTATCTACATTCCACTATCTACATCCCTCTATCTACATCCCTCTATCTACATCCCTCTATCTACATCCCTCTATCTACATCCCTCTATCTACATCCCTCTATCTACATCCCACTACTATCTACATCCCTCTATCTACATCCCTCTATCTACATCCCACTATCTACATCCCTCTATCTACATCCCACTATCTACATCCCACTACTATCTACATCCCACTACTATCTACATCCCACTACTATCTACATCCCACTACTATCTACATCCCACTACATCCCACTATCTACATCCCTCTATCTACATCCCTCTATCTACATCCCACTATCTACATCCCACTACTATCTACATCCCACTACTATCTACATCCCTCTATCTACATCCCACTACTATCTACATCCCACTATCTACATCCCACTATCTACATCCCACTATCTACATCCCACTATCTACATCCCACTATCTACATCCCACTACTATCTACATCCCTCTATCTACATCCCACTATCTACATCCCACTATCTACATCCCACTACTATCTACATCCCTCTATCTACATCCCACTACTATCTACATCCCACTATCTACATCCCACTATCTACATCCCACTATCTACATCCCTCTATCTACATCCCTCTATCTACATCCCACTATCTACATCCCACTATCTACATCCCTCTATCTACATCCCACTATCTACATCCCTCTATCTACATCCCACTACTATCTACATCCCTCTATCTACATCCCACTATCTACATCCCACTATCTACATCCCTCTATCTACATCCCACTATCTACATCCCACTATCCACATCCCACTGCTATCTACATCCCACTACTATCTACATCCCTCTATCTACATCCCTCTATCTACATCCCACTATCTACATCCCACTACATCCCACTATCTACATCCCTCTATCTACATCCATCTATCTACATCCCACTATCTACATCCCACTACTATCTACATCCCACTATCTACATCCCACTATCTACATCCCACTATCTACATCCCTCTATCTAAATCCCACTATCGACATCCCTCTATCTACATCCCACTACTATCTACATCCCACTACTATCTACATCCCTCTATCTACATTCCACTATCTACATCCCACTATCTACATCCCACTATCTACATCCCACTATCTACATCCCTCTATCTACATCCCTCTATCTACATCCCACTATCCACATCCCACTGCTATCTACATCCCACTACTATCTACATCCCTCTATCTACATCCCTCTATCTACATCCCACTATCTACATCCCACTACATCCCACTATCTACATCCCTCTATCTACATCCATCTATCTACATCCCACTATCTACATCCCACTACTATCTACATCCCACTACTATCTACATCCCACTATCTACATCCCACTATCTACATCCCTCTATCTACATCCCACTATCTACATCCCACTAGGTAGCGTGGTGGTTAGAGCAGGTAGTCTAGTGGTTAGAGCAGGTAGCCTAGTGGTTAGAGCAGGTAGATTAGTGGTTAGAGCAGGTAGGCTAGTGGTTAGAGACAGGTAGCCTAGTGGTTAGAGAAGGTAGCCTAGTGGTTAGAGCAGGTAGTCTAGTGGTTAGAGCCTAGTGGTTAGAGCAGGTAGCCTAGTGGTTAGAGCCTAGTGGTTAGAGCAGGTAGCCTAGTGGTTAGACCAGGTAGTCTAGTGGTTAGAGCAGGTAGCCTAGTGGTTATAGGAGGTAGCCTAGTGGTTAGAGACAGGTAGCCTAGTGGTTAGAGCAGGTAGCCTAGTGGTTAGAGGCAGGTAGCCTAGTGGTTAGAGGCAGGTAGCCTAGTGGTTAGAGCAGGTAGCCTAGTGGTTAGAGGAGGTAGCCTAGTGGTTAGAGACAGGTAGTCTAGTGGTTAGAGCCTAGTGGTTAGAGCAGGTAGCCTAGTGGTTAGAACCTAGTGGTTAGAGCAGGTAGCCTAGTGGTTAGAGCCTAGTGGTTAGAGCAGGTAGTCAAGTGGTTAGAGCAGGTAGTCTAGTGGTTAGAGCAGGTAGTCTAGTGGTTAGAGCAGGTAGTCTAGTGGTTAGAGTGTAGAGGCGGCAGGTAGCCTAGTGGTTAGAGTAGGTAGCCTAGTGGTTAGAGGAGGTAGCCTAGTGGTTAGAGGAGGTAGCCTAGTGGTTAGAGCAGGTAGCCTAGTGGTTAGAGCAGGTAGCCTAGTGGTTAGAGCAGGTAGTCTAGTGGTTAGAGCAGGTAGCCTAGTGGTTAGAGCAGGTAGCCTAGTGGTTAGAGCAGGTAGCCTAGTGGTTAGAGCAGGTAGTCTAGTGGTTAGAGCAGGTAGCCTAGTGGTTAGAGCAGGTAGCCTAGTGGTTAGAGCAGGTATACTAGTGGTTAGAGCAGGTAGCCTAGTGGTTAGAGTGTAGAGGCGGCAGGTAGCCTAGTGGTTAGAGTGTAGTAACCGAAAGGTTGCAAAATCTCCCAGCTGACAAGTTAAAAATCTGTGGTTCTGCCCCTGAACAAGGCAGTTAACCCGCTGTTCCGAGGCCGTCATTGAAAATAAGAATTTGTTCTTAACTGACTTACCAAGTTAAATAAAGGTAAAATAAATTAAATTCACAGAAGTATCGACAGCTTAACACAATCATCCAAACTGGACAAAGTAGGCTACATTTGTCCTAGCGCTAACTGAGGAAAGACTGACGTAACTTAAGAGATCATAATTAGCTAATTCTCAGCTGACAGAAACCATAATGTGAATTTGATAACAGAAATTACTATTTACAGTTCATCACATCACGGATAAGCTCATCACTGATCAAAATACCTAACTAAGACACTTTCAAAAAAAATTCTAAAGTAATCCGACGATGGGTCACTTGTGTACGCCGCCATGTTAGTTTTTAGTCCCGCGTCAAACAAAGATAAAAAGAGGAGACAAGATGAGTTTGGTCTGTTTGCAAGTATGTATGTTGAAGGGCGTGTGTTGTCTACTATAATTCACTTCGGGAAGTTTACTTGACAGAATTGTGAGCCATCCCTTCACCTCATTTTGTTATAACATCTTTTGTCTGAAGACGTTTACACCCAGAATGCATTGTATAATGTCAACAAACATGGCGCCACACATAGCCGGCAAAAAGCTTAGCATTAGCTCATCATAATCAGTACAACCTTCAAAATCATGTGTCCTTTACAATTTATGACACCAGTACTTGAAAATATGAGAATAAAATAGGAAATACAGTTGAAGTCAGAAGTTTACATACACCTTAGCCAAATACATTTAAACTCAGTTTTTCACAATTCCTGACATTTAATCAGAGTAAAAATTCCCTGTCTTAAGTCAGTTAGGATCACCACTTTATTTTAAGAATGTGAAACGTCAGAATAATAGTAGAGAGAATTATTTATTTCAGCTTTTATTTCTTTCATCACATTCCCAGTGGGTCAGAAGTTTACATACACTCAATTAGTATTTGGTAGCATTGCCTTTAAATTGTTTAACTTGGGTCAAATGTTTCAGGTAGCCTTCCACAAGCTTCCCACAATAAGTTGGGTGAATTTTGGCCCATTCCTCCTGACAGAGCTGGTGTAACTGAGTCAGGTTTGTAGGCCCTCCTTGCTCGCATATGCTTTTTCAGTTCTGCCCACAAATTCTCTATAGGATTGAGGTCAGGGCTTTGTGATGGCCACTCCAATACCATGACTTTGTTGTCCTTAAGCCATTTTGCCACAACTTTGGAAGTATGCTTGGGGTCATTGTCCATTTGGAAGACCCATTTGCGACCAAGCTTTAACTTCCTGACTGATGTCTTGAGATGTTGCTTCAATATATCCACATCATTTTCCTCCCTAATGATGCCATTTATTTTGTGAAGTGCACCAGTCCCTCCTGCAGAAAAGCACCCCCACAACATGATGCTGCCACCCCGTGCTTCACGGTTGGGATAGTGTTCTTCGGCTTGCAAGCCTCCCCCTTTTTCCTCCAAACATAACGATGGTCATTATGGCCAAACAGTTCTATTTTTGTTTCATCAGACCAGAGGACATTTCTCCAAAAAGTATGATCTTTGTCCCCATGTGCAGTTGCAAACCATAGTCGGGCTTTTTTATGGAGGTTTTGGAGCAGTGGCTTCTTCCGTGCTGAGCGGCCTTTCAGGTTATGTCGATATTGGACTCTCTCTCTGTCTCTCTCTCTCTCTGTCTCTCTGTCTCTCTCTCTGTTTCTCTCTGTTTCTCTCTGTCTCTCTCTCTCTCTGTCTCTCTCTCTCTCTGTTTCTCTCTGTCTCTCTGTCTCTCTCTCTCTCTCTCTCTCTCTCTCTGTGGTTATCTCTTTCTCTGTGTGTGTCTCTCTCTCTCTCTCTCTCTCTCTCTCTCTCTGTCTCTCTCTCTCTCTGTCTCTCTCGCTGTCTCTCTCTGTGATTCTCTCTCTCTGTCTCTCTCTGTGGTTCTCTCTCTCTCTTCCCTCCTCTTTTAATAAATTGTTTATTGTCTTTCTTATACACACTCTCTTCTCCCCTCTTATTTTCTTCTTGCTCATCCATTTTCTCTCTCTACTGGTTCCTCTTAGCAGAAACAGTAGAAGACAGTGTTTTTGCGGCTATTTCACGCCGTCACAAATATTGTTTAGAGACGGGAGATGAGGCAGTGTCCCAAACCGCTTATTACTGAGAGTACATTCCAATTTTCACTGGAAGGAAAATATCTATCGTCTCAATAGTCTTATAGTAAGACTTGGATGTGAAAGAGAAAGAGGAATGGTAGAGAGAGAAGAATGGAAGGGGTAGAGAGAGAGGAAGGGGTAGAGAGGGAGGGAAGAAGGGAATGGGTAGAGAGAAGAAGTGAAGGGGTAGAGAGAGGAAGGGGTAGAGAGAGGAAGGGGTAGAGAGAGAGGAAGGGGTAGAGAGAGAGGAAGGGGTAGAGAGAGAGGAAGGGGTAGAGAGAGAGGAAGGGGTAGAGAGAGGAAGGGGTAGAGAGAGGAAGGGGTAGAGAGAGAGGAAGGGGTAGAGAGAGTGGAAGGGGTAGAGAGAGAGGAAGGGGTAGAGAGAGAGGAAGGGGTAGAGAGAGAGGAAGTGAAGGGGTAGAGAGAGGAAGTGAAGGGGTAGAGAGAGGAAGTGAAGGGGTAGAGAGAGGAAGGGGTAGAGAGAGAAGAAGGGGTAGAGAGAGAGGAAGTGAAGGGGTAGAGAGAGGAAGTGAAGGGGTAGAGAGAGAGGAAGGGGTAGAGAGAGAGGAAGGGGTAGAGAGAGAGGAAGTGGTAGAGAGAGAGGAAGCGGTAGAGAGAGAGGAAGGGGTAGAGAGAGAGGAAGGGGTAGAGAGAGGAAGGGGTAGAGAGAGGAAGGGGTAGAGAGAGGAAGTGAAGGGGTAGAGAGAGGAAGTGAAGGGGTAGAGAGAGAGGAAGGGGTAGAGAGAGAGGAAGGGGTAGAGAGAGAGGAAGGGGTAGAGAGAGAGGAAGGGGTAGAGAGAGAGGAAGGGGTAGAGAGAGGAAGGCGTAGAGAGAGGAAGGGGTAGAGAGAGGAAGGGGTAGAGAGAGAGGAAGGGGTAGAGAGAGAGGAAGGGGTAGAGAGAGGAAGGGGTAGAGAGAGGAAGGGGTAGAGAGAGGAAGGGGTAGAGAGAGAGGAAGGGGTAGAGAGAGAGGAAGGGGTAGAGAGAGAGGAAGGGGTAGAGAGAGAGGAAGGGGTAGAGAGAGGAAGGGGTAGAGAGAGGAAGGGGTAGAGAGAGGAAGGGGGTAGAGAGAGGAAGGGGTAGAGAGAGGAAGGGGTAGAGAGAGAGGAAGGGGTAGAGAGAGAGGAAGGGGTGTAGAGAGAGGAAGGGGTAGAGAGAGGAAGGGGTAGAGAGAGGAAGGGGTAGAGAGAGGAAGGGGTAGAGAGAGAGGAAGGGGTAGAGAGAGGAAGGGGGTAGAGAGAGGAAGGGGTAGAGAGAGAGGAAGGGGTAGAGAGAGAGGAAGGGGTAGAGAGAGGAAGGGGTAGAGAGAGGAAGGGGTAGAGAGAGAGGAAGGGGTAGAGAGAGAGGAAGGGGTAGAGAGAGGAAGGGGTAGAGATAGGAAGGGGTAGAGAGAGAGGAAGGGGTAGAGAGAGAGGAAGGGGTAGAGAGAGGAAGTGGTAGAGAGAGAGGAAGGGGTAGAGAGAGAGGAAGGGGTAGAGAGAGAGGAAGTGGTAGAGAGAGGAAGGGGGTAGAGAGAGGAAGGGGTAGAGAGAGGAAGGGGTAGAGAGAGGAAGGGGCAGAGAGAGAGGAAGGGGTAGAGAGAGAGGAAGGGGTAGAGAGAGAGGAAGGGGTAGAGAGACGAAGGGGTAGAGAGAGAGGAAGGGGTAGAGAGAGAGGAAGGGGTAGAGAGAGAGGAAGGGGTAGAGAGAGAGGAAGGGGTAGAGAGAGAGGAAGGGGTAGAGAGAGGAAGGGGTAGAGAGAGGAAGGGGTAGAGAGAGAGGAAGGGGTAGAGAGAGAAGAAGGGGTAGAGAGAGAGGAAGGGGTAGAGAGAGAGGAAGGGGTAGAGAGAGGAAGGGGTAGAGAGAGAGGAAGGGGTAGAGAGAGGAAGGGGTAGAGAGAGGAAGGGGTAGAGAGAGAGGAAGGGGGTAGAGAGAGGAAGGGGTAGAGAGAGGAAGGGGTGAGAGAGAGGAAGGGGTAGAGAGAGGAAGGGGTAGAGAGAGGAAGGGGGTAGAGAGAGGAAGGGGTAGAGAGAGGAAGGGGTAGAGAGAGAGGAAGGGGTAGAGAGAGAGGAAGGGGTAGAGAGAGAGGAAGGGGTAGAGAGAGGAAGGGGTAGAGAGAGAGGAAGGGGTAGAGAGAGAGGAAGGGGTAGAGAGAGGAAGGGGTAGAGAGAGGAAGGGGTAGAGAGAGAGGAAGGGGTAGAGAGAGGAAGTGGTAGAGAGAGAGGAAGGGGTAGAGAGAGAGGAAGGGGTAGAGAGAGAGGAAGTGGTAGAGAGAGGAAGGGGTAGAGAGAGAGGAAGGGGTAGAGAGAGGAAGGGGTAGAGAGAGGAAGGGGTAGAGAGAGAGGAAGGGGTAGAGAGAGAGGAAGGGGTAGAGAGAGAGGAAGGGGTAGAGAGAGGAAGGGGTAGAGAGAGGAAGGGGTAGAGAGAGAGGAAGGGGTAGAGAGAGGAAGGGGTAGAGAGAGAGGAAGGGGTAGAGAGAGGAAGGGGTGAGAGAGAGGAAGGGGTAGAGAGAGGAAGGGGTAGAGAGAGGAAGGGGTAGAGAGAGAGGAAGGGGTAGAGAGAGAGGAAGGGGTAGAGAGAGAGGAAGGGGTAGAGAGAGAGGAAGGGGTAGAGAGAGGAAGGGGGTAGAGAGAGGAAGGGGTAGAGAGAGAGGAAGGGGTAGAGAGAGGAAGGGGTAGAGAGAGAGGAAGGGGTAGAGAGAGGAAGGGGGTAGAGAGAGAGGAAGGGGTAGAGAGAGAGGAAGGGGTAGAGAGAGAGGAAGGGGTAGAGAGAGAGGAAGGGGTAGAGAGAGAGGAAGGGGTAGAGAGAGAGGAAGGGGGTAGAGAGAGGAAGGGGGTAGAGAGAGGAAGGGGTAGAGAGAGAGGAAGGGGTAGAGAGAGAGGAAGGGGGTAGAGAGAGAGGAAGGGGTAGAGAGAGAGGAAGAGGTAGAGAGAGGAAGGGGTAGAGAGAGGAAGGGGTAGAGAGAGGAAGGGGTAGAGAGAGGAAGGGGTAGAGAGAGAGGAAGGGGTAGAGAGAGAGGAAGGGGTAGAGAGAGAGGAAGGGGTAGAGAGAGAGGAAGGGGTAGAGAGAGGAAGGGGTAGAGAGAGGAAGGGGTAGAGAGAGAGGAAGGGGTAGAGAGAGGAAGTGGTAGAGAGAGAGGAAGGGGTAGAGAGAGAGGAAGGGGTGAGAGAGAGGAAGGGGTAGAGAGAGGAAGTGGTAGAGAGAGAGGAAGGGGTAGAGAGAGGAAGGGGTAGAGAGAGGAAGGGGTAGAGAGAGGAAGTGGTAGAGAGAGAGGAAGGGGTAGAGAGAGAGGAAGGGGTAGAGAGAGAGGAAGGGGGTAGAGAGAGGAAGGGGTAGAGAGAGAGGAAGGGGTAGAGAGAGAGGAAGGGGTAGAGAGAGGAAGGGGTAGAGAGAGGAAGGGGTAGAGAGAGAGGAAGGGGGTAGAGAGAGAGGAAGGGGTAGAGAGAGGAAGGGGTAGAGAGAGAGGAAGGGGTAGAGAGAGAGGAAGGGGTAGAGAGAGAGGAAGGGGTAGAGAGAGGAAGGGGTAGAGAGAGAGGAAGGGGTAGAGAGAGGAAGGGGTAGAGAGAGAGGAAGGGGTAGAGAGAGGAAGGGGTAGAGAGAGAGGAAGGGGTAGAGAGAGGAAGGGGTAGAGAGAGAGGAAGGGGTAGAGAGAGAGGAAGGGGTAGAGAGAGGAAGGGGTAGAGAGAGAGGAAGGGGGTAGAGAGAGGAAGGGGTAGAGAGAGAGGAAGGGGGTAGAGAGAGGAAGGGGTAGAGAGAGGAAGGGGTAGAGAGAGAGGAAGGGGTAGAGAGAGAGGAAGGGGTAGAGAGAGAGGAAGGGGGTAGAGAGAGGAAGGGGTAGAGAGAGAGGAAGGGGTAGAGAGAGAGGAAGGGGTAGAGAGAGGAAGGGGTAGAGAGAGAGGAAGGGGTAGAGAGAGAGGAAGGGGTAGAGAGAGAGGAAGGGGTAGAGAGAGGAAGGGGTAGAGAGAGAGGAAGGGGTAGAGAGAGAGGAAGGGGTAGAGAGAGAGGAAGGGGTAGAGAGAGGAAGGGGTAGAGAGAGAGGAAGGGGTAGAGAGAGAGGAAGGGGGTAGAGAGAGAGGAAGGGGTAGAGAGAGGAAGGGGGTAGAGAGAGGAAGGGGTAGAGAGAGAGGAAGGGGTAGAGAGAGAGGAAGGGGTAGAGAGAGAGGAAGGGGGTAGAGAGGAAGAGGAGAGAGAGGGTAGAGAGAGAGAGGAAGGGGTGAGAGAGAGGAAGTGAAGGGGTAGAGAGAGGAAGGGGTAGAGAGAGGGAAGGGGTAGAGAGAGGAAGGGGTAGAGAGAGAGGAAGGGGTAGAGAGAGAGGAAGGGGTAGAGAGAGGAAGGGGTAGAGAGAGGAAGGGGTAGAGAGAGAGGAAGGGGTAGAGAGAGAGGAAGTGAAGGGGTAGAGAGAGGAAGTGAAGGGGTAGAGAGAGGAAGTGAAGGGGTAGAGAGAGGAAGTGAAGGGGGTAGAGAGAGGAAGGGGTAGAGAGAGAGGAAGGGGTAGAGAGAGAGGGAAGGGGTAGAGAGAGAGGAAGGGGTAGAGAGAGGAAGGGGTAGAGAGAGGAAGGGGTAGAGAGAGGAAGGGGTAGAGAGAGAGGAAGGGGTAGAGAGAGGAAGAGGTAGAGAGAGAGGAAGGGGTAGAGAGAGGAAGGGGTAGAGAGAGAGGAAGGGGTAGAGAGAGGAAGGGGTAGAGAGAGAGGAAGGGGTAGAGAGAGAGGAAGGGGTAGAGAGAGAGGAAGGGGTAGAGAGAGAGGAAGGGGTAGAGAGAGGAAGGGGTAGAGAGAGGAAGGGGGTAGAGAGAGGAAGGGGTAGAGAGAGGAAGGGGTAGAGAGAGGAAGGGGGTAGAGAGAGAGGAAGGGAAGGGGTAGAGAGAGGAAGGGGGTAGAGAGAGGAAGGGGTAGAGAGAGAGGAAGGGGTAGAGAGAGGAAGGGGTAGAGAGAGAGGAAGGGGTAGAGAGAGAGGAAGGGGTAGAGAGAGGAAGGGGTAGAGAGAGAGGAAGGGGTAGAGAGAGGAAGGGGTAGAGAGAGAGGAAGGGGTAGAGAGAGGAAGGGGTAGAGAGAGAGGAAGGGGTAGAGAGAGAGGAAGAGGGTAGAGAGAGGAAGGGGTAGAGAGAGAGGAAGGGGTAGAGAGAGGAAGGGGGTAGAGAGAGGAAGGGGTAGAGAGAGGAAGGGGTAGAGAGAGAGGAAGGGGTAGAGAGAGAGGAAGTGAAGGGGTAGAGAGAGGAAGGGGAGAGAGAGAGGAAGGGGTAGAGAGAGAGGAAGGGGTAGAGAGAGGAAGGGGTAGAGAGAGAGGAAGGGGTAGAGAGAGGAAGGGGTAGAGAGAGAGGAAGGGGTAGAGAGAGAGGAAGGGGTAGAGAGAGAGGAAGGGGTAGAGAGAGAGGAAGGGGTAGAGAGAGGAAGGGGTAGAGAGAGAGGAAGGGGTAGAGAGAGGAAGGGGTAGAGAGAGAGGAAGTGGTAGAGAGAGAGGAAGGGGTAGAGAGAGAGGAAGGGGTAGAGAGAGAGGAAGGGGTAGAGAGAGAGGAAGGGGTAGAGAGAGAGGAAGGGGGTAGAGAGAGGAAGGGGTAGAGAGAGAGGAAGGGGGTAGAGAGAGGAAGGGGTAGAGAGAGGAAGGGGTAGAGAGAGGAAGGGGTAGAGAGAGGAAGGGGTAGAGAGAGAGGAAGGGGTAGAGAGAGAGGAAGGGGTAGAGAGAGAGGAAGGGGTAGAGAGAGAGGAAGGGGTAGAGAGAGGAAGGGGTAGAGAGAGAGGAAGGGGTAGAGAGAGAGGAAGGGGTAGAGAGAGAGGAAGGGGTAGAGAGAGAGGAAGGGGTAGAGAGAGAGGAAGGGGTAGAGAGAGAGGAAGGGGTAGAGAGAGAGGAAGGGGTAGAGAGAGAGGAAGGGGTGAGAGAGAGGAAGGGGTAGAGAGAGAGGAAGGGGTAGAGAGAGAGGAAGGGGTAGAGAGAGAGGAAGGGGTAGAGAGAGAGGAAGGGGGTAGAGAGAGGAAGGGGGTAGAGAGAGGAAGGGGTAGAGAGAGAGGAAGGGGTAGAGAGAGAGGAAGGGGTAGAGAGAGAGGAAGGGGTAGAGAGAGAGGAAGGGGTAGAGAGAGAGGAAGGGGGTAGAGAGAGGAAGGGGTAGAGAGAGAGGAAGGGGTAGAGAGAGAGGAAGGGGTAGAGAGAGAGGAAGGGGTAGAGAGAGAGGAAGGGGTAGAGAGAGAGGAAGGGGTAGAGAGAGAGGAAGGGGTAGAGAGAGAGGAAGGGGTAGAGAGAGAGGAAGGGGTAGAGAGAGAGGAAGGGGTAGAGAGAGAGGAAGGGGTAGAGAGAGGAAGGGGTAGAGAGAGAGGAAGGGGTAGAGAGAGAGGAAGGGGTAGAGAGAGAGGAAGGGGTAGAGAGAGAGGAAGGGGTAGAGAGAGGAAGGGGTAGAGAGAGAGGAAGGGGTAGAGAGAGAGGAAGGGGTAGAGAGAGAGGAAGGGGTAGAGAGAGAGGAAGGGGGTAGAGAGAGGAAGGGGTAGAGAGAGAGGAAGGGGTAGAGAGAGGAAGGGGTAGAGAGAGAGGAAGGGGGTAGAGAGAGGAAGGGGGTAGAGAGAGGAAGGGGGTAGAGAGAGAGGAAGGGGTAGAGAGAGGAAGGGGTAGAGAGAGAGGAAGGGGTAGAGAGAGGAAGGGGGTAGAGAGAGGAAGGGGTAGAGAGAGAGGAAGGGGGTAGAGAGAGAGGAAGGGGTAGAGAGAGAGGAAGGGGGTAGAGAGAGAGGAAGTGAAGGGGTAGAGAGAGGAAGGGGGAGAGGAGGGTAGAGAGAGGAAGGGGTAGAGAGAGAGGAAGGGGTAGAGAGAGAGGAAGGGGTAGAGAGAGAGGAAGGGGTAGAGAGAGAGGAAGGGGTAGAGAGAGAGGAAGGGGTAGAGAGAGAGGAAGGGGTAGAGAGAGGAAGGGGTAGAGAGAGAGGAAGGGGTAGAGAGAGGAAGGGGTAGAGAGAGAGGAAGGGGTAGAGAGAGAGGAAGGGGTAGAGAGAGGAAGGGGCAGAGAGAGAGGAAGGGGTAGAGAGAGGAAGGGGTAGAGAGAGAGGAAGGGGTAGAGAGAGAGGAAGGGGTAGAGAGAGGAAGGGGTAGAGAGAGGAAGTGGTAGAGAGAGAGGAAGGGGTAGAGAGAGAGGAAGGGGTAGAGAGAGGAAGGGGTAGAGAGAGGAAGGGGTAGAGAGAGGAAGGGGTAGAGAGAGGAAGGGGTAGAGAGAGAGGAAGGGGTAGAGAGAGAGGAAGGGGTAGAGAGATATAATAAAATAGACCAGTGCTCTACAGCGACAGGATAGTCTCCTTCAAAACATGCCTAAATTAGACAGCACCATCCATGTTAGGATTGTGACCTGTAGATTTCACCAATGAAGACGAAGAAGAAGCTGGGCCAGATAGAGCAGAGCGGACTCTGCGTTGATGAGTGACAAGTATTGGTGTTTGAGAACGCTACACTGAACAAATTATTACAGGTGTTCAGTATGTTAAATCTCTCTCTCTCTCTGTCTCTCGCTCTCTGTCCCTCGCTCTCTGTCTCTCTCTCTCTCTCTCTCTCTCTCTCTCTCTCTGTCTCTCTCTCTCTCTCTCTCTCTCTCTCTCTCTCTCTCTCTCTCTCTCTCTCTCTCTCTCTGTCTCTCTCTGTCTCTCTCTCTGTCTCTCTCTCTCTCTCTCTCTCTCTCTCTCTCTCTCTCTCTGTCTCTCTCTGTCTCTCTCTCTCTCTCTCTCTCTCTCTCTCTCTCTCTCTCTCTCTCTCTCTCTCTCTCTGTCTCTCTCTCTGTCTCTCTCTCTCTCTGTCTCTCTCTCTCTCTCTCTCTCTCTCTCTCTCTCTCTGTCTCTGTCTCGCTCTCGCTCTCTGTCCCTCGCTCTCTGTCTCTCTCTCTCTCTCTCTCTCTCTCTCTCTCTGTCCCTCGCTCTCTGTCTCTCTCTCTCTCTCTCTCTCTCTGTCTCTCTCTCTGTCTCTCTCTCTCTCTCTCTCTCTCTCTCTCTCTGTCTCTCTCTCTCTCTCTCTGTCTCTCTCTCTCTCTCTGTCTCTCTCTCTCTCTCTCTCTCTCTCTCTCTCTCTCTGTCTCTCTCTCTCTCTCTCTGTCTCTCTGTCTCTCTCTCTCTCTCTCTCTCTCTCTCTCTCTCTCTCTCTCTCTCTCTCTCTCTGTCTCTCTCTCGCTCTCTGTCCCTCGCTCTCTGTCTCTCTCTCTCTCTCTCTCTCTCTCTGTCTCTCTCTCTGTCTCTCTCTCTCTCTCTCTGCTCTCTCTCTCTCTCTCTCTCTCTCTCTCTCTCTCTCTCTCTCTCTGTCTCTCTCTCTCTCTCTCTCTGTCTCTCTCTCTCTCTCTCTCTCTCTCTGTCTCTCTCTGTCTCTCTCTCTCAATTCAATTTAAGGGCTTTACTGGCATGGGAAACAGATGTTAACATCGCCAAAGAAAGTGAAGTAGGTAATGAACTAAATGAAATAAACAATAGAAATTAACATTAAACATTACACTCACAAAGTTCCAAAAAGAATAAAGACATTTCAAATGTCATATGATGTCTATATACAGTGTTGTAACGATGTGTAAATAGTAAATAAATAAACATAAATATGGGTTGTATTTACAATGGTGTTTGTTCTTCACTGGTTGACCTTTTCTTGTGGCAACAGGTCACAAATCTTGCTGCTGTGATGGAACACTGTGGTATTTCACCCAGTAGATATGGGAGTTTATCAAAATTGGATTTGTTTAAAAAAAATTGTAGGTCTGTGTAATTTGAGGGAAATATGTGTCTCTAATATGGTCATACATTTGGCAGGAGGTTAGGAAGTGCAGCTCAGTTTCCACCTCATTTTGTGGGCAGTGTTGCACATAGCCTGTCTTCTCTTGAGAGCCAGGTCTGCCTACAGCGACCTTTCTCAATAGCAAGGCTATGCTCAGTGAGTCTATACATAGTCAAAGCTTCCTTAAGTTGGGGTCAGTCACAGTGGTCAGGTATTCTGCCACTGTGTACTCTCTGTTTAGGACCAAATAGCATTCTAGTTTACTCTGTTTGTTTTCTCATGATTTGGTTGGGTCCTCCACTCCTCTTCTCCCCTCCTCTCCTCCACTCCACTCCTCCACTCCTCTTCTCCACTCTACTCCTCCACTCCACTCCTCCACTCCTCCTCCCCTCTCCTCCACTCCTCTTCTTCACTCCACTCCTCCACTCCACTCCTCCACTCCTCTTCTCCACTCCTCTTCTCCCCCCCTCCTCCACTCCTCTTCTCCCCTCCTCTTCTCCACTCCTCTTCTCCACTCCTCTTCTCCACTCCACACCTCCCCTCCTCTTCTCCACTCCACTCCTCCACTCCACTCCTCCACTCCACTCCTCCACTCCTCTTCTCTTCTCCTCTTCTCCACTCCTCTTCTCCCCCCTCTCCTCCACTCCTCTTCTCCCCTCCTCTTCTCCACTCCTCTTCTCCACTCCTCTTCTCCACTCCTCTTCTCCACTCTACTCCTCCACTCCTCTTCTCCACTCCACTCCTCCACTCCATTCCTCCACTCCTCTTCTCCACTCCTCTTCTCCACTCCTCTTCTCCACTCCACTCCTCCACTCCTCTTCTCCTCTTCTCCACTCCTCTTCTCCACTCCTCCTCACCACTCCTCTTCTCCACTCCTCCACTCCTCTTCTCCCCTCCTCTTCTCCTCTTCTCCCCTCCTCTTCTCCACTCTTCTTCTCCACTCCACTTCTCCACTCCTCTTCTCCACTCCTCCCCTCCTCTTCTCCCCTCCTCCACTCCTCTTCTCCCCTCCTCTTCTCCCCTCCTCCACTCCTCTTCTCCCCTCCTCTTCTCCCCTCCTCCAATCCTCTTCTCCCCTCCTCCACTCCTCTTCTCCCCTCCTCCAATCCTCTTCTCCCCTCCTCCACTCCTCTTCTCCACTCCTCTTCTCCCCTCCTCCACTTCTCTTCTCCCCTCCTCTCCTCTCCCTTGTCTGTCTCAACTCATCTATTATCATTAATGGTTAACGCAGAATAACGGAACATTCCATCAGTATTCTCTATTCAGTCTATCAAAGTCAGTCTGGGTTCAAAGGAAAATGTATTTTCTTGCAAATTATTGATTCTTACACTTAACTTACACCTCCCTAAAACAACCATGGTATTTTGATTACAAAACATTGAAAAGGAAACATATATCCATATATGTATGGAAACGTGACCATTTATGTCATAAATAAACAATAAATGTATAACTATTAGTCTACTAACACAATATAATACTGGTGTATCATGTTCCTATAGCCTAGCAAACACACACACACACACACACACACACACACACACACACACACACACACACACACACACACACACACACACACACACACACACACACACACACACACACACACACACACACACACACCCCTTCCATTATCAGCTCCACAGGTACATGACCGTTCAAAAGTTTGGGGTCAATTAGAAATGTTCTTGTTTTTGAAAGAAAAACAGCTTTTATGTCCATAATAATAACATCAAATTGATCAGAAATACAGTGTAGACATTGTTCATGTTGTAAATGACTATTGTAGCTGGAAACGGCTGATTTTTAATGGAATATCTACATAGGCGTACAGAGGCCCATTATCAGCAACCATCACTCCTGTGTTCCAATGGTACGTTGTGTTAGCTAATCCAAGTTTATCACTTTAAAAGGCTAATTGATCATTAGAGAAATCTTTTGCAATTATGTTAGAACAGCTGTTGTTCTGCTGTTCTGATTAAAGAAGCAATAAAACTGGCCTTCTTTAGACTAGTTGAGTATCTGGAGCATCAGCATTTGTGGGTTTGATTACAGGCTCAAAATAGCCAGAAACAAAGAACTTTTTTCTGAAACTCGTCAGTCTATTCTTGTTCTGAGAAAATGAAGTCTATTCCATGAGAGAAATTGCTAAGAAACTGAAGATCTCGTACACTGCTGTGTACTACTCCCTTCACAGAACAGCGCAAACCAGCTCTAACCAGAATAGAAAGAGGAGTGGGAGGCCCCGGTGCACAACTGAGCAAGAGGACCAGTACATTAGAGTGTCTCGTTTTAGAAACAGACACCTCACAAGTCCTCAACTGGCAGCTTCATTAAATAGTACCTTCAAAACACCAGTCTCAACGTCAACAGCGAAGAGGCGACTCCGGGATGCTGGATTACCACACAGAGCAGCAGTCTGGTAACTCTGTGACCCTAACCTCCTCTATTATCTGGTATAACCACACAGAGCAGCAGTCTGGTAACTCTGTGATCCTAACCTCCTCTATTATCTGGTATAACCACACAGAGCAGCAGTCTGGTAACTCTGTGATCCTAACCTCCTCT
This sequence comes from Salmo salar, assembly GCF_905237065.1. Lineage (NCBI taxonomy): Eukaryota > Metazoa > Chordata > Actinopteri > Salmoniformes > Salmonidae > Salmo > Salmo salar. Next base: position 88,093,214 of record NC_059445.1, read on the forward strand.
ATTATCTGGTATAACCACACAGAGCAGCAGTCTGGTAACTCTGTGATCCTAACCTCCTCTATTATCTGGTATAACATACACAGAGCAGCAGTCTGGTAACTCTGTGATCCTAACCTCCTCTATTATCTGGTATAACCACACAGTGCAGCAGTCTGGTAACTCTGTGATCCTAACCTCCTCTATTATCTGGTATAACCACACAGAGCAGCAGTCTGGTAACTCTGTGATCCTAACCTCCTCTATTATCTGGTATAACATACACAGAGCAGCAGTCTGGTAACTCTGCGATCCTAACCTCCTCTATTATCTGGTATAACCACACAGAGCAGCAGTCTGGTAACTCTGTGATCCTAACCTCCTCTATTATCTGGTATAACCACACAGAGCAGCAGTCTGGTAACTCTGTGATCCTAACCTCCTCTATTATCTGGTATAACCACACAGAGCAGCAGTCTGGTAACTCTGCGATCCTAACCTCCTCTATTATCTGGTATAACCACACAGAGCAGCAGTCTGGTAACTCTGTGATCCTAACCTCCTCTATTATCTGGTATAACCACACAGAGCAGCAGTCTGGTAACTCTGTGATCCTAACCTCCTCTATTATCTGGTATAACCACACAGAGCAGCAGTCTGGTAACTCTGTGATCCTAACCTCCTCTATTATCTGGTATAACCACACAGAGCAGCAGTCTGGTATCTCTGTGATCCTAACCTCCTCTATTATCTGGTATAACCACACAGAGCAGCAGTCTGGTAACTCTGTGATCCTAACCTCCTCTATTATCTGGTATAACCACACAGAGCAGCAGTCTGGTAACTCTGTGATCCTAACCTCCTCTATTATCTGGTATAACCACACAGAGCAGCAGTCTGGTAACTCTGTGATCCTAACCTCCTCTATTATCTGGTATAACCACACAGAGCAGCAGTCTGGTAACTCTGCGATCCTAACCTCCTCTATTATCTGGTATAACCACACAGAGCAGCAGTCTGGTAACTCTGTGATCCTAACCTCCTCTATTATCTGGTATAACACACACAGAGCAGCAGTCTGGTAACTCTGTGATCCTAACCTCCTCTATTATCTGGTATAACCACACAGAGCAGCAGTCTGGTAACTCTGTGATCCTAACCTCCTCTATTATCTGGTATAACCACACAGAGCAGCAGTCTGGTAACTCTGTGATCCTAACCTCCTCTATTATCTGGTATAACCACACAGAGCAGCAGTCTGGTAACTCTGTGATCCTAACCTCCTCTATTATCTGGTATAACCACACAGAGCAGCAGTCTGGTAACTCTGTGATCCTAACCTCCTCTATTATCTGGTATAACCACACAGAGCAGCAGTCTGGTAACTCTGTGATCCTAACCTCCTCTATTATCTGGTATAACCACACAGAGCAGCAGTCTGGTAACTCTGTGATCCTAACCTCCTCTATTATCTGGTATAACCACACAGAGCAGCAGTCTGGTAACTCTGTGATCCTAACCTCCTCTATTATCTGGTATAACCACACAGAGCAGCAGTCTGGTAACTCTGCGATCCTAACCTCCTCTATTATCTGGTATAACCACACAGAGCAGCAGTCTGGTAACTCTGTGATCCTAACCTCCTCTATTATCTGGTATAACCACACAGAGCAGCAGTCTGGTAACTCTGCGATCCTAACCTCCTCTATTATCTGGTATAACCACACAGAGCAGCAGTCTGGTAACTCTGTGATCCTAACCTCCTCTATTATCTGGTATAACCACACAGAGCAGCAGTCTGGTAACTCTGTGATCCTAACCTCCTCTATTATCTGGTATAACCACACAGAGCAGCAGTCTGGTAACTCTGTGATCCTAACCTCCTCTATTATCTGGTATAACCACACAGAGCAGCAGTCTGGTAACTCTGTGATCCTAACCTCCTCTATTATCTGGTATAACCACACAGAGCAGCAGTCTGGTAACTCTGTGATCCTAACCTCCTCTATTATCTGGTATAACCACACAGAGCAGCAGTCTGGTAACTCTGTGATCCTAACCTCCTCTATTATCTGGTATAACCACACAGAGCAGCAGTCTGGTAACTCTGTGATCCTAACCTCCTCTATTATCTGGTATAACCACACAGAGCAGCAGTCTGGTAACTCTGTGATCCTAACCTCCTCTATTATCTGGTATAACCACACAGAGCAGCAGTCTGGTAACTCTGTGATCCTAACCTCCTCTATTATCTGGTATAACCACACAGAGCAGCAGTCTGGTAACTCTGTGATCCTAACCTCCTCTATTATCTGGTATAACCACACAGAGCAGCAGTCTGGTAACTCTGTGATCCTAACCTCCTCTATTATCTGGTATAACCACACAGAGCAGCAGTCTGGTAACTCTGTGATCCTAACCTCCTCTATTATCTGGTATAACCACACAGAGCAGCAGTCTGGTAACTCTGTGATCCTAACCTCCTCTATTATCTGGTATAACCACACAGAGCAGCAGTCTGGTAACTCTGTGATCCTAACCTCCTCTATTATCTGGTATAACCACACAGAGCAGCAGTCTGGTAACTCTGTGATCCTAACCTCCTCTATTATCTGGTATAACCACACAGAGCAGCAGTCTGGTAACTCTGTGATCCTAACCTCCTCTATTATCTGGTATAACCACACAGAGCAGCAGTCTGGTAACTCTGTGATCCTAACCTCCTCTATTATCTGGTATAACCACACAGAGCAGCAGTCTGGTAACTCTGTGATCCTAACCTCCTCTATTATCTGGTATAACCACACAGAGCAGCAGTCTGGTAACTCTGTGATCCTAACCTCCTCTATTATCTGGTATAACCACACAGAGCAGCAGTCTGGTAACTCTGTGATCCTAACCTCCTCTATTATCTGGTATAACCACACAGAGCAGCAGTCTGGTAACTCTGTGATCCTAACCTCCTCTATTATCTGGTATAACCACACAGAGCAGCAGTCTGGTAACTCTGTGATCCTAACCTCCTCTATTATCTGGTATAACCACACAGAGCAGCAGTCTGGTAACTCTGTGATCCTAACCTCCTCTATTATCTGGTATAACCACACAGAGCAGCAGTCTGGTAACTCTGTGATCCTAACCTCCTCTATTATCTGGTATAACCACACAGAGCAGCAGTCTGGTAACTCTGTGATCCTAACCTCCTCTATTATCTGGTATAACCACACAGAGCAGCAGTCTGGTAACTCTGTGATCCTAACCTCCTCTATTATCTGGTATAACCACACAGAGCAGCAGTCTGGTAACTCTGTGATCCTAACCTCCTCTATTATCTGGTATAACCACACAGAGCAGCAGTCTGGTAACTCTGTGATCCTAACCTCCTCTATTATCTGGTATAACCACACAGAGCAGCAGTCTGGTAACTCTGTGATCCTAACCTCCTCTATTATCTGGTATAACCACACAGAGCAGCAGTCTGGTAACTCTGTGATCCTAACCTCCTCTATTATCTGGTATAACCACACAGAGCAGCAGTCTGGTAACTCTGTGATCCTAACCTCCTCTATTATCTGGTATAACCACACAGAGCAGCAGTCTGGTAACTCTGTGATCCTAACCTCCTCTATTATCTGGTATAACCACACAGAGCAGCAGTCTGGTAACTCTGTGATCCTAACCTCCTCTATTATCTGGTATAACCACACAGAGCAGCAGTCTGGTAACTCTGTGATCCTAACCTCCTCTATTATCTGGTATAACCACACAGAGCAGCAGTCTGGTAACTCTGTGATCCTAACCTCCTCTATTATCTGGTATAACCACACAGAGCAGCAGTCTGGTAACTCTGTGATCCTAACCTCCTCTATTATCTGGTATAACCACACAGAGCAGCAGTCTGGTAACTCTGTGATCCTAACCTCCTCTATTATCTGGTATAACCACACAGAGCAGCAGTCTGGTAACTCTGTGATCCTAACCTCCTCTATTATCTGGTATAACCACACAGAGCAGCAGTCTGGTAACTCTGTGATCCTAACCTCCTCTATTATCTGGTATAACCACACAGAGCAGCAGTCTGGTAACTCTGTGATCCTAACCTCCTCTATTATCTGGTATAACCACACAGAGCAGCAGTCTGGTAACTCTGTGATCCTAACCTCCTCTATTATCTGGTATAACCACACAGAGCAGCAGTCTGGTAACTCTGTGATCCTAACCTCCTCTATTATCTGGTATAACCACACAGAGCAGCAGTCTGGTAACTCTGTGATCCTAACCTCCTCTATTATCTGGTATAACCACACAGAGCAGCAGTCTGGTAACTCTGTGATCCTAACCTCCTCTATTATCTGGTATAACCACACAGAGCAGCAGTCTGGTAACTCTGTGTATGTTTTTGTTCTTGGTTCTTTGTTAAATGTCCGTAAGGTAGAAGAAGTCCCATCTCCATTTTGGAAAGGCTATCTCTTCCTGTTGCTGTTTGTTAAGTGTCCTACACTTTTCTTAGAAGTGATTTGATTCTATGGATTCTTCAATCACACTGAGCTGTTTTCTGCAGGACTTCAATTTGATATGTTAGCTGAAATATACTACTTCTAGTCCTCTCTCTCTCTGTCTCCGTCTCTCTCTCTCTCTGTCTCCGTCTCTCTCTCTCTCTGTCTCCCTCTCTCTCTCTCTCTCTCTCTCTCTCTGTCTCTCTCTCTCTCTGTCTCCCTCTCTCTGTCTCCCTCGCTCTGTCTCTCTCCCTCTCTCTGTCTCCCTCGCTCTGTCTCTCTCTCTCTCTCTCTCTCTCTCTCTCTCTCTCTCTCTCTCTCTCTCTCTCTCTCTCTCTCTCTCTCTCTCTCTCTCTAAAGATGAATGTACTGTTGTTTTTTCTTTTCTTGTTGCCATCTTTATTCATCTTGGTATTTTTCCTGTTGCTCCTCTCCTTGACAACATGTCAATACCAATCAGGTCTAATTTATCAGGGAGTCCCATTGAAACTAAAGAACAACTAGTAATATAACTGTTAGCTATATGTGATCTGTTTCAGGAAGCTAGGTGGTGCATGTCGCACATCACTATTTCACCAAAGAGGCATTTGAACATATATATATATGTTTTTGTTATCAAAAAACATTTTTTTTGGGGGGGGGGGCAGAAATGACTTCTGGAACATGTGAACTTTTATATGCCTTAATAATAAACTTGTCTGTGTCACGCCCTGACCTGAGAGCCTTTTTTATGTCTCTATTTAGGTTTGGTCAGGGTGTGATTTGGGTGGGCATTCTATGTCCTTTTTTCTATGTTTTTTGTATTTTCTTTGTTTTGGCCTGGTATGGCTCTCAATCAGGGACAGCTGTACATCGTTGTCGCTGATTGGGAACCATACTTAGGCAGCCTGTTTTCCTTTGGGGTTTTGTGGGTAGTTAATTTCTGTTTGGCTGTCGGTTTCGTGTTTTTTTGTTGTTGGTTAAAGTGTTCTATCTTTAATAAATTCATGATGAGCACTAACCACGCCGCGCCTTGGTCTACTCTCTTCAACGACGGCCGTTACAGTCTGCCATCTATAAATACGAATACGATTGTTAAATTAGGAGCCAAGTTGGTTTAGCAATGAAAAAAAGACAGGAACCTTCCCGCTAGCCGTGATTGGCTGAGATTATGGATGGGTTTGTGATCTACGATATATAGGCTGGTGAACATGCCAAAATTAACACGGTATGGATTTATTTATAATTTTTATTTTCTTTACCCCTTTTTTCTCCCCAATTTCAGTCTTGTCTCATCGCTGCAACTCCCGTACGGAGTCAGACAGTCTGATATATAGACCACCTCACAGACTGATATATAGACCACTTCACAGTCTGATATATAGACCACCTCACAGTCTGATATATAGACCACCTCACAGTCTGATATATAGACCACCTCACAGACTGATAGACCACCGCACAGTCTGATATATAGACCACCTCACAGTCTGATATATAGACCACCTCACAGTCTGATATATAGACCACCTCACAGTCTGATAGACCACCTCACAGTCTGATATATAGACCACCTCACAGTCAGATAGACCACCTCACAGTCTGATAGACCACCTCACAGTCTGATATATAGACCACCTCACAGTCTGATATATAGACCACCTCACAGTCAGATAGACAACCTCACAGTCTGATATATAGACCACCTCACAGTCTGATATATAGACCACCTCACAGTCTGATATATAGACCACCTCACAGTCGATATAGACCACCTCACAGTCTGATAGACCATCTCACAGTCTGATATATAGACCACCTCACAGTCTGATAGACCACCTCACAGTCTGATATATAGACCACCTCACAGTCTGATATATAGACCACCTCACAGTCTGATATATAGACCACCTCACAGTCTGATAGATAGACCACCTCACAGTCTGATAGACCACCTCACAGTCTGATAGACCACCTCACAGTCTGATATATAGACCACCTCACAGTCTGATATATAGACCACCTCACAGTCAGAATATAGACCACCTCACAGTCTGTAGATAGACCACCTCACAGTCTGAAGATAGACCACCTCACAGTCTGATAGATAGACCACCTCACAGTCAGATAGACCACCTCACAGTCTGATATATAGACCACCTCACAGTCTGATATATAGACCACCTCACAGTCAGATAGACCACATCACAGTCTGATATATAGACCACCTCACAGTCTGATATATAGACCACCTCACAGTCTGATATATAGACCACCTCACAGTCTGATAGATAGACCACCTCACAGTCTGATATATAGACCACCTCACAGTCTGATATATAGACCACCTCACAGTCAGATAGACCACCTCACAGTCTGATAGTTCACCTCACAGTCTGATAGACCACCTCACAGTCTGATATATAGACCACCTCACAGTCTGATATATAGACCACCTCACAGTCAGATAGACCACCTCACAGTCTGATAGACCACATCACAGTCTGATATATAGACCACCTCACAGTCTGATATATAGACCACCTCACAGTCTGATATATAGACCACCTCACAGTCTGATATATAGACCACCTCACAGTCTGATAGACCACCTCACAGTCTGATATATAGACCACCTCACAGTCTGATATATAGACCACCTCACAGTCTGATATATAGACCACCTCACAGTCTGATAGATAGACCACCTCACAATCTGATAGACCACCTCACAGTCTGATAGACCACCTCACAGTCTGATATATAGACCACCTCACAGCTGATATATAGACCACCTCACAGTCAGATATATAGACCACCTCACAGTCTGATAGACCACCTCACAGTCTGATAGATAGACTACCTCACAGTCTGATATATAGACCACCTCACAGTCAGATAGACCACCTCACAGTCTGATATATAGACCACCTCACAGTCTGATATATAGACCACCTCACAGTCAGATAGACCACCTCACAGTCTGATATATAGACCACCTCACAGTCTGATATATAGACCACCTCACAGTCTGATATATAGACCACCTCACAGTCTGATAGATAGACCACCTCACAGTCTGATATATAGACCACCTCACAGTCTGATAGACCACCTCACAGTCTGATATATAGACCACCTCACAGTCTGATAGTTCACCTCACAGTCTGATAGACCACCTCACAGTCTGATATATAGACCACCTCACAGACTGATATATAGACCACCTCACAGTCTGTATATAGACCACCTCACAGTCTGATATATAGACCACCTCACAGTCTGATATATAGACCACCTCACAGTCTGATATATAGACCACCTCACAGTCTGATATATAGACCACCTCACAGACTGATATATAGACCACCTCACAGACTGAATATAGACCACCTCACAGTCTGATAGATAGACCACCTCACAGTCTGTATATAGACCACCTCACAGTCTGATAGATAGACCACCTCACAGTCTGATAGATAGACCACCTCACAGTCTGATAGACCACCTCACAGTCTGATAGACCACCTCACAGTCTGATATATAGACCACCTCACAGTCTGATAGACCACCTCACAGTCTGATAGACCACCTCACAGTCTGATAGACCACCTCACAATCTGATATATAGACCACCTCACAGTCAGATATATAGACCACCTCACAGTCTGATAGACCACCTCACAGTCTGATAGACTACCTCACAGTCTGATAGACCACCTCACAGTCTGATATATAGACCACCTCACAGTCCGATAGATAGACCACCTCACAGTCTGATATATAGACCATCTCACAGTCTGATAGACCACCTCACAGTCTGATATATAGACCACCTCACAGTCTGATATATAGACCACCTCACAGTCTGATAGATAGACCACCTCACAGTCTGATAGATAGACCACCTCACAGTCTGATATATAGACCACCTCACAGTCAGATAGACCACCTCACAGTCTGATATATAGACCACCTCACAGTCTGATATATAGACCACCTCACAGTCTGATAGATAGACCACCTCACAGTCTGATATATAGACCACCTCACAGTCAGATAGACCACCTCACAGTCTGATATATAGACCACCTCACAGTCTGATATATAGACCACCTCACAGTCTGATAGATAGACCACCTCACAGTCTGATATATAGACCACCTCACAGTCAGATAGACCACCTCACAGTCTGATATATAGACCACCTCACAGTCTGATGTATAGACCACCTCACAGTCAGATAGACCACCTCACAGTCTGATAGACCACCTCACAGTCTGATATATAGACCACCTCACAGTCTGATATATAGACCACCTCACAGTCTGATATATAGACCACCTCACAGACTGATATATAGACCACCTCACAGTCTGATAGACCACCTCACAGTCTGATATATAGACCACCTCACAGTCAGATAGACCACCTCACAGTCTGATAGACCACCTCACAGTCTGATATATAGACCACCTCACAGTCTGATATATAGACCACCTCACAGTCAGATAGACAACCTCACAGTCTGATATATAGACCACCTCACAGTCTGATATATAGACCACCTCACAGTCTGATATATAGACCACCTCACAGTCTGATATATAGACCACCTCACAGTCTGATAGACCACCTCACAGTCTGATATATAGACCATCTCACAGTCTGATATATAGACCACCTCACAGTCTGATATATAGACCACCTCACAGTCTGATATATAGACCACCTCACAGTCTGATATATAGACCACCTCACAGTCTGATAGATAGACCACCTCACAGTCTGATAGACCACCTCACAGTCTGATAGACCACCTCACAGTCTGATATAGACCACCTCACAATCTGATATATAGACCACCTCAAGGTCAGATATATAGACCACCTCACAGTCTGATAGACCACCTCACAGTGTGATAGATAGACCACCTCACAGTCTGATATATAGACCACCTCACAGTCAGATAGACCACCTCACAGTCTGATATATAGACCACCTCACAGTCTGATATATAGACCACCTCACAGTCAGATAGACCACCTCACAGTCTGATATATAGACCACCTCACAGTCTGATATATAGACCACCTCACAGTCTGATAGATAGACCACCTCACAGTCTGATAGATAGACCACCTCACAGTCTGATATATAGACCACCTCACAGTCTGATATATAGACCACCTCACAGTCAGATAGACCACCTCACAGTCTGATAGTTCACCTCACAGTCTGATAGACCACCTCACAGTCTGATATATAGACCACCTCACAGTCTGATATATAGACCACCTCACAGTCAGATAGACCACCTCACAGTCTGATAGACCACATCACAGTCTGATATATAGACCACCTCACAGTCTGATATATAGACCACCTCACAGTCTGATATATAGACCACCTCACAGTCTGATATATAGACCACCTCACAGTCTGATAGACCACCTCACAGTCTGATATATAGACCACCTCACAGTCTGATATATAGACCACCTCACAGTCTGATATATAGACCACCTCACAGTCTGATAGATAGACCACCTCACAATCTGATAGACCACCTCACAGTCTGATAGACCACCTCACAGTCTGATATATAGACCACCTCACAGTCTGATATATAGACCACCTCACAGTCAGATATATAGACCACCTCACAGTCTGATAGACCACCTCACAGTCTGATAGATAGACCACCTCACAGTCTGATATATAGACCACCTCACAGTCAGATAGACCACCTCACAGTCTGATATATAGACCACCTCACAGTCTGATATATAGACCACCTCACAGTCAGATAGACCACCTCACAGTCTGATATATAGACCACCTCACAGTCTGATATATAGACCACCTCACAGTCTGATATATAGACCACCTCACAGTCTGATAGATAGACCACCTCACAGTCTGATATATAGACCACCTCACAGTCTGATAGACCACCTCACAGTCTGATATATAGACCACCTCACAGTCTGATAGTTCACCTCACAGTCTGATAGACCACCTCACAGTCTGATATATAGACCACCTCACAGACTGATATATAGACCACCTCACAGTCTGATATATAGACCACCTCACAGTCTGATATATAGACCACCTCACAGTCTGATATATAGACCACCTCACAGTCTGATATATAGACCACCTCACAGTCTGATATATAGACCACCTCACAGACTGATATATAGACCACCTCACAGACTGATATATAGACCATCTCACAGTCTGATAGATAGACCACCTCACAGTCTGATAGACCACCTCACAGTCTGATAGATAGACCACCTCACAGTCTGATAGACCACCTCACAGTCTGATAGACCACCTCACAGTCTGATAGACCACCTCACAGTCTGATATATAGACCACCTCACAGTCTGATAGACCACCTCACAGTCTGATAAACCACCTCACAGTCTGATAGACCACCTCACAATCTGATATATAGACCACCTCACAGTCAGATATATAGACCACCTCACAGTCTGATAGACCACCTCACAGTCTGATAGATAGACCACCTCACAGTCTGATAGACCACCTCACAGTCTGATATATAGACCACCTCACAGTCCGATAGATAGACCACCTCACAGTCTGATATATAGACCATCTCACAGTCTGATAGACCACCTCACAGTCTGATATATAGACCACCTCACAGTCTGATATATAGACCACCTCACAGTCTGATAGATAGACCACCTCACAGTCTGATAGATAGACCACCTCACAGTCTGATAAAAGATAGACCACCTCACAGTCTGAATATAGACCACCTCACAGTCTGATAGATAGACCACCTCACAGTCTGATAGATAGACCACCTCACAGTCTGATATATAGACCACCTCACAGTCAGATAGACCACCTCACAGTCTGATATATAGACCACCTCACAGTCTGATATATAGACCACCTCACAGTCTGATAGATAGACCACCTCACAGTCTGATATATAGACCACCTCACAGTCAGATAGACCACCTCACAGTCTGATATATAGACCACCTCACAGTCTGATGTATAGACCACCTCACAGTCAGATAGACCACCTCACAGTCTGATAGACCACCTCACAGTCTGATATATAGACCACCTCACAGTCTGATATATAGACCACCTCACAGTCTGATATATAGACCACCTCACAGACTGATATATAGACCACCTCACAGACTGATATATAGACCATCTCACAGTCTGATATATAGACCACCTCACAGTCTGATAGATAGACCACCTCACAGTCTCTCTCTCTCTGCACGTGTTGCTTAATAACAGGTGACTCTTACCTTTCTTGTCGCCGAAGAAGAGTGTCTGTTGTGTGGGGTTGGACCACTGCAGGGAGGTCTGGTCGTTGAATTCTACTCTGCAGGTCATGTTGGCCGTCCCGCCTTCTGTCACCGTCTGATTCTGGACCAGGGGCTGTTGCCCGGACGACCCTGGAGTGAGAGGAGACGAGACGAGGGAATAATATTTATAAGAATTAAACAACTATAGTCCTGTGATTTGGTTGTGGTGGATGTGTTTAAAGGCTTTGTTTTATCTCTTACTAAATAATAATAATAAATTTAAAAAAAGGTATGCAAATACAAAACATACCATGTTTTGAATTAGATATTGCATGAGCCAATGTTTCACCGACAACAAAGATTGTCTATTATATTTACAAGATAGTTCGATTGACCCCGCTAACAATGGAAATACATGTCCTCAAAGATGGAAGTGCAGGCTGGTGGAGAAGAGATCATGTGGGGGCCATTGTAGCCAATGAGAGGGGAGATAAACGTGTAAACAACAGGCGATGAGATAGATAGTGGACTCATCTTTATATCTGTGCATTATATCAACTGTGACAGCATGGGCAGTAAGTAGAGATGTGACAAATTGAACATTTTGCTAAAAGGTTAAACAGCCATTTTTTGGGGGGGTTCCCCCATTATAAAAAAATAATACAATTCCACGTCAATTTACAATGCAAAATAATGGTCCTATTAGCTACAGGACCGGTCAAAAGTTTGGACACACCTACTCGTTCCAGGGTTTTTCTTAATTTTTTTTAGATTTTCTACATTGTAGAATAACATTGAAGACATCAATACTATGAAATAACACATATGGAATCATGTAGTAACCAAAAAAAGTTTTAAACAAATCAACATATATTTTAGATTTGAGATTCTTCAAAGTAGCCACCTTTTGCCTTGATGACAGCTTTGCACACTCTTGACATTCTCTCAACCAGCTTCATGAGGTTAGTCACCTGGAATGCATTTCAATTAACAGGTGTGCCTTGTTAAAAGTTAATTTGTGGAAAAACCCTTGAATGAGTAGGTATAGTACTTTTGATTGGTACTATACGGATGACTGCTAAGGCTGGGCAGTGAAGATATATATTCTACACAATCCTTTACAGACCTACAGTGAAGATATATATCTACCACAACCCTTTACAGACCTACAGTGAAGATATATATATCTACCACAACCCTTTACAGACCTACAGTGAAGCTATATCTACCACAACCCTTTACAGACCTACAGTGAAAATATATATCTATCACAACCCTTTACAGACCTACAGTGAAGATATATATATCTACCACAACCCTTTACAGACCTACAGTGAAGCTATATCTACCACAACCCTTTACAGACCTACAGTGAAGATATATCCTACCACAACCCTTTACAGACTTACAGTGAAGATATATATTCTACCACAACCCTTTACAGACCTACAGTGAAGCTATATATTCTACCACAACCCTTTACAGACCTACAGTGAAGATATATTCTACCACAACCCTTTACAGACCTACAGTGAAGATATATATTCTACCACAACCCTTTACAGACCTACAGTGAATATATATTCTACCACAACCCTTTACAGACCTACAGTGAAGATATATATTCTACCACAACCCTTTACAGACCTACAGTGAAGATATATTCTACCACAACCCTTTACAGACCTACAGTGAAGATATATATTCTACCACAACCCTTTACAGAACTACAGTGAATATATATATTCTACCACAACCCTTTACAGACCTACAGTGAAGATATATATTCTACCACAACCCTTTACAGACATACAGTGAAGATATATATTCTACCACAACCCTTTACAGACCTACAGTGAAAATATATATTCTACCACAACCCTTTACAGACCTAGAGTGAAGATATATATTCTACCACAACCCTTTACAGACCTACAGTGAAGATATATATTCTACCACAACCCTTTACAGACCTACAGTGAAGATATATATTCTACCACAACCCTTTACAGACCTACAGTGAAGATATATCTACCACAACCCTTTACAGACCTACAGTGAAGATATATTCTACCACAACCCTTTACAGACTTACAGTGAAAATATATATTCTACCACAACCCTTTACAGACCTACAGTGAAGATATATCTACCACAACCCTTTACAGACCTACAGTGAAGATATATTCTACCACAACCCTTTACAGACTTACAGTGAAAATATATATTCTACCACAACCCTTTACAGACCTACAGTGAAGATATATATTCTAC